>NC_142008.1:80495206-80793174 GCF_049901715.1 Pseudonaja textilis
GATTTGCAACTTCATCTCAGGTTTCCCATTGACTTTGCTTGTTGGATAACCAGCAGGAAGACATAAATCATGGTCATATAAGGTCCTTGCTTAATAGTCAACAATCTCATTTTCAATCTCATTTACAGAATATGAAACATAGAATCATGGAAGGGATCTTAGGAACCTATGCTCAAGGCAAGAGATCTTAGCCCAGTCAAATGGTCACCCAATCTTTTTTTTTAAGTTTTTATTAGTTTTTAAAAACAAACATAAACAAACAAAACATAAAAACATCAAGCCATCTTCCATATGTATACATACAGTGTGCCGGTTGGTTTACAGATTGTTTTGTGCTTCCATTTCGTAGTCTTCAATTACAATTACATTGCATATAATCTTGTATTTTCAATCAAAAATTAAATACCTTAGTATCATTATTAATCAATCATTTGACTATACTTTTATTCATTCATATTTTACAAGATAATCATAATTTACTTAGTTTGTTTTATAACAGTTCATATTATCACAAATCTCCTAAAATCATTTTGTAGATATAATTAAAAATACAGCTTTATATATTCATTATTTTCTAAAAGTCTACATATTTCATTACTGCATTTTATTGTCTAACCATTGATAGAATAGATCCCAAATTTTATAAAATTGTTTATCTTCTTGTTCTCTAATTTCAAATGTCAATCTACTCATTTCAGCACATTCCAATATTTTCTTAATGATTTCCTCCTGTGATGGTGTTTTCTCATTTTTCCAGTTTTTGGCAAATACAATCCTAGCCGCTGTTAATACATTTACAACCAGATATTTCAAATCTTTACTATATATTTCAGGTAAAATTCCCAATAAAAATATCTCTGGTTTCAAGTCTATATATATTTTTGTCATTTTTTCCAACCACATGTGGATTTTAGTCCAATATTTTTTGGCATCCACACAAGTCCACCACATATGGTAATATGAGCCAGGTGTCTGATGATACTTCCAACATTTTTTGGATTTATTCTTGAACATTCTTGCTATTCTTGTTGGGGGAAAATGCCACCTGTAAAACATCTTATACAAATTTTCTTTATATGCTATTGACATTGTCATTTTATACTTTTGAGACCACAGTTTTTGCCATTTCTATAAATCAATTCCATATCCAAAATTCTTCCCCCAAGCAATCATAGTTTCTTTAACTTGTTCTTCTTCTAATTTAATTTCTAATAAATAGCCATACAATTTTTTAATCACCTTTTCATCAGTACCTGTCAAAATCTTATCTAAGTCACCTTCCATTTTAGAAATGGAAGGTTTAAGAAACCTTCCATTTTAGAATCTCTATAATACCTTGAATGTATTTGCGCATATAATAACCAATTCATCTTTATACCTTGTTCCTCTAGTTTTTGTATAGATTTGAGTTCACCCTTTTCATTCAATATTTCACCATATCTAACTGTTTGTTCCTTTTGGTATATTATAGGATAAGAAAATGCTTCAATAGTCGATAGCCAGACTGGAATTTTCAAATAACATTGTCTTTTAATCTTCTCCCAGTTTAACCACAGAGACTCCCGTATATAATGTCTTCTAAAATACCCCTGTGTTTTAGTTCCTTTATACCATGAAAAAGCATGCCACCCCAACAACAAATCATGTCTTTCTAATGTCAACAATCTAGTATTTCTTAGTGTTATCCATTCCTTAACCCACATTAGATTTGTAGCTTGATAATACAACTCCCAATTAGGCAAACCAAATCCTCTAATTCTAGCATCTTGCAAAAGTTTTAACTTTATTCTCGCTTTCTTACCTTGCCATATATATTTCAACACAATTTTATTTAAATCTTCAAAGTAATCTTTTCCAAGCCTAATTGGAATTGTTTGAAACAAATATAAAATTCTGGGTAATATATTCATCTTGATTGTTGAAATTCTCCCTATTAGTGACAGTTGTAAATTTTCCCATTTCGCCAGTTCTAGTGCTATCTGCTGTTTAAGTTTGATATAATTATTCTCTTTTAGTGTACTACATCTTGCTGTCAAATATATCCCCAAGTACTTGATCTTATTCGTGACCTGAATTTTCAGTAGGTCTTCCAGTTCTTCCTTTTGTCTTAATAGCATATTCTTTATCAAGATCTTTGTCTTATCTTTATTTATTTTCAAACCAGCCACCTTTCCATATGTCTAGATTTTTTCTATCAATTTTGATGCTGTTTCTAGAGGGTCTTCTAAGATGAAAACCAGATCATCTGCAAATGCTTGTAGCTTAAATTCTTCCTTTTTGATTTTCATTCCTTTTATATTCTTTTCATCTCTAATATTTCTGTTTAGCAGTTCCAAACTTAACACAAACAACAAAGGTGATAGTGGGCACCTTTGTCTTGTTCCTTTTCTTATATTGATAGAGTCTGTCAGTTCTCCCTCTATCATTACCTTTGCCGTTTCCTTATAGTATATAGCTTCTATTGCTTGAATAAATTTTCTAGCAAAGCCCATCTGTTCCAACAGTAATAACATGAATCGCCAATTCACATTATCAAATGCCTTCTGTACATCTAGAAATATCAGAGCCATTTGTTTTTCAGGATGTGCCTCATAGTATTCCAAGGTGTCCAGGATTACTCTTATCTTTAATTTGTCTCTTTGACAGAAATCCATTTTGATCAGGATGAATAAAATTATTTAGATATTTTTTAAGTCTTTCTGCCAATATTGAAGCATAGATTTTATAATCTGCATTTAGTAGAGAAATAGGTCTGTAGTTCTTAATTTGTAATGGATCGGCCTCTTCTTTTGGAATAAGTGTAATATTGGCTTCTGACCATGATTTAGATTAACATAACTTCATTCATAACTTCTAGCAATGGAAGATTCAACGATTCTTGTAATGTTTTGTAAAATTCTGCCAGAAGTCCATCTGGGCCTGGTGCCTTTCCATTATTTTGCTTCTTGAGTGTTAACTTAACTCCATCATCGTTATATTGCTTTCTAACATTGTTTCAATCTCTTTAGGTATCTGAGGTAAATTAGCATTCTGTAAGTACTGTTTAACTCTTTCCTCATCAATATTCTCTTGCATATATAGTTTCCCATAAAAGTCTCAAATGATTTCCTTCTTCTCTTTACTACCATAGCAAACTTGGCCTTGGTCATCTGTTAATTGCAATATTTTCCTTGATTCTTTCTCCTTTCTCAATTTGTATGCTAACCATCTACCTGGTTTGTTTGCGTCTTCAAAGTAGTTCTGTTTAGCACCTCTAATTTTCTGTGCTAATTCTTTTTCTATTTGACCCATTTTATGTTTAACTATATCCATTTTTAGCTTGATGTCCTTTTCTGTGGCATTTTCTGTAGCCTTTTTCATGTCTTTTATACTCATCCTCTAAGGCCTTAGAGGCTAATCTTTTCATTGTATTTCTTTTCCTTGTATAATCTGTTATCAAGCCTCTAACATATGCCTTCATTGTATCCCATACATTCTGAATTGATGTATCTTTTTTTTGTTTTCTCTAAAGAAAAAAGCCAATTCTTTCTCCGTCCACTGTGTGAAGTCTTTTTCCTTTAAAATAGTATTATTTAACGTCCATCAAGATCTTCTTTTTTGTCCTTTCCATTTAATTGTCATTGGATTGTGATCTACCCAAGTACTTGTTTCAGTATTTATTTCTTGAATATTAGTTATTAATTCTGTTGACATCCATATCATATCTATTCTGGACCATGATAAGTGTCTATTTGAATAGAAGGTGTATTGTTTAGTTTTAGCATTTCTTTCTCTCCATGTATCTTTTAAGTTTATTTCATCTACCATTTTAAAAAAAGATTTAGGGAGAGTCTTTCTGTTTTGCTTTGTTGTTTTCTGTGCTGTATAGTCCAATTTATTGTCTACAATTCCATTTAAGTCTCCCATCATAACTATGTTAGTATAGTCCAGTTCAATTATTTTCATATGTAATTTTTTGTAGAATTCTTCTTGTTTGTCATTTGGAGCATAAATTGCAATCAAGAGTGTTTTTGTATTATTGTCCATTATTTCCACCATTAGTATTCTTCCGTCATCGGTATAAATCAATTTTGCTGGGATGGTCTCTTTAATATATAAAACCATTCCTCTTTTCGTACGTTGTGTCAAGGAAGTAAATATTTTCTCTAGCTTTGGCTGTATCAACAATTGTTCATATTGTTTTTTAATATGTACTTCTTGTAGACAAATTATATCAAATTTTAATTTCTCTAATTTATGAAAGGTTTTCCTTCTTTTAACGGCTGAGTTAAGTCCATTTATATTAATTGTGATCAGTTTTTTCTCTTCTATGGTTATATTTTGTAGTTAGGTGTAGCAGCTCTCGTAGATCTTAGTTCACGTTGTTCTTTGCCTTCCATCTTTCCACCTACTGCACCTTCTTTTTCAATCGCCATTTGGCAGTCCTCTTGGAATTCAATTAGTGAGATTTCTTTTTCTGCCTTTTCCTCTTTCCCTCCAAAAAATTCTGTATAAAATAATTCCGCTTTCTCAATTGAGTCAATTCTATGTCTCTGTTCTTGCCATGTGAATATTAAACCTTCTAGAATCAGCCATCTATAATTCACCTCTTTTTTAAGTAGCATTTTAGTCAGGAATCGGTATTCTCTTCTCATCTCTCTCACTCTTCTGGGCATTTGTTTCAAGACCACAATCTCCTTGTCTTTATATTTCAATGTTTTCTCTTTTGCCACTTGCAATATTTGCGTTTTAATGGCTTTCTTTGTAAATCTAATATGAACTTCTCTTGGTAAGCTATTTCTCATTGCATATCTTGTGAAAACTCGATAAACCTCATCTATTCCATCCATCATCTTCTCTTGAGTTATTTCCAAAGCTTCAGCCAGTATTTCTATCATTATCTCAGCTAAGTTTTGTCCTTTCTCTTCTTCTACGTTTTGGAATCTAAAATAGAATTCTGATCTATCCATCTCCCATCTCAACACACCACTTTTATCTTGTTCAACCACCGTTAATCTATTATCAATATCTCCAATCTTCTTGTCTCTTTGTTTATCTTCTTCTTCAATTTTTTGGAATCTCTCATCATACTTCAACATCATTTGTTGGATGTTCTCCACTTTTTCATCGGTTTTCCCTGTTCTTTGTTCAATGTTCTCTGTCCTTTGTTCAATGTTCTCTATTCTCTTTTCAATATTCTCTGATCTTCCTTGAATATTTTGAATTCCTTGCATAATCATCTGCAGAGTCAGTTTTTCTTTTTCTTTTTCTTGCTTTAACATTGTCTGGATTGAACGTTGTCCTCCAGATGGTGGAGAGGAAGAAGTAGAAGTTGAAGAACCAGGAGCTGTAAATTTCCTACTCATTTTAAGCAATTCAAAATCTTCAGGTTCTTCTAAACCTTAATCCAATTGTGAAATAACCAATTGTAGTTCGAAATAAAAATAGAAGAAAAAAGAAGCCAAATAGTAATGATAAAAAAAAGGGAGGACAAAATTTCTTCAGATTCTTGTATACCTTAATCCAATCAGTAGTTAGATGAAGAAAAAGGCTTGAAAAAAAAAAAGGAAAGGAAAAATTCTTCAGGTTCTTCAACACCTTAATCCAATTGAGAGGTCTCAAATAGAAAAGAGTGCATAAAAATAAACCAGAAAGGTAGATGAAAAAACAAAAATACTAGGAAAGGAGAAAAAAAGGCTATTCCCTTAAAAAAAAAAAGGAAACAATACTAAAGCTTTCCCTTTAAAATAAAAAGCAAGCATAGAGATTGGACTTACAAAGAAAAAAAAGAAAAACAAAGACAAGCTCCAACAAAGACAAGGACCGAAATAGCTATTGCAAAAAATAAATAAATAAAATGAAATAAAATAAAGCTGGTGAGAAGGGATAGCACAACTTAGAAAAAGTAAAAAGAGCACACTGCACTTTGTTTAATTATCCAAGGCTCTTATTATAATTCTCTTCCCCAAAAACTTATCACATTTTTTTCCCTAAGTTTCAACACCAGACTCCAGCTGTTGATAGAAACCCAGAAGAGCACCTGCAATAATACTCTCCCATGCTCTTCCCCTATCTTATCAAATAACAATGTCCTTGAAAAAAAGTCTCGGTACTTTCTTTCTCAGCTTTGTCTGGTCACAGGAGAAATAGAATATTTCCAAGCCTCTAGTTGGCAGTGTTACAAGGTTTCTTTGCTTTCACTTTCCCCCTCCTTTTCCAAGCAAAATATAATAAGAATTAATTAAAAAAAGAAAAATATATTTTAAAAAAGAAAATCTAGCCTAAAATGTTACAAAATCAAAAAGGAGGAAAAAAAATAGATGGAAAAGAAAAAACCAGTCCAGTTTCAAAATATAAGATCATGTATAGAAAATCCAGCAATGAGAAAAAAAACCCATTACTTTGACATTCCTGTTTAAAATTGCCGCTTAATCACTTCTGTCAAAACTTTCTTTTCCTTAGGTTGTCCTTTCAGATCTTAGAATAAAGAAAAAGTTCTCACCAAACTGGCACTCTCTCTCTTTCTGTTCTCTTCCGTTTGGAGCTGTCCCATCTTCAGCAGCTTTAATAGCTGCCTCTTTGCCGCTGGCAAAAAGAGCTTCTCCTGGATCTACCAGGGACTTTGTGGTATCCCTGGGATTGACAGGATGCGCTCTTCACTTTCACCATCTCTTTGGGACGGTTTAGATCCATTTGGGCCGTCCAGGAGCAAAGATATTGGCAGCGATCTCAAACCTCCAAGATCGCATGCCGTATCATCGCGATGCCAGCTCCGCCCTCCCCATCCAATCTTTTCTTGAAAACCTCCAGTGATAGAGCACCCACAATACCAGGAAGGAAACTGTTCCATTTGTTAAGTACTCTCACGGCCAGGAAATTTCTCCTTAGTTCCAGGTATGATCTCTGAACAACCTTCCAAATGTAGCTTTTTGTCCTGCCCTCAGACGCTTTGCAGAATAAGTCAACCCCGCTTTGTCTCTATGATTTTCCCTTATGTCACCTCTCTTCCTTTTCTTCAGTGGCCTAGACATATTTAGTTTCCTTAACCATTCATCATATGATTTAATCTCCAGATCTCTTATCATCTTTGTTGCTCTTCTCTGCACTTTTTCTAGGGCCTCAGAGTCTTTTTTGTATTATGATGACAAAATTGTATGCACTTATTCCAAGTACGACCTCATTAGTGCACATACTAGCACTTCTCATGATCTTGATGCTGTCCTTCTGTTGATGCAGCCTAAAAATGCACTGGCTTTTCTGGCAGCAGTAGCACTTGCTGGTTCATACTTAAGTGGTAGTCCACTAGATCCCTCTCACAATTGAAACTATTGAGCCAGGTACAACCTATTCTATATACATGTATTTCTTTTTTCTTGCCTTACTTTTCATCGCTGAACTGCAGCTTGAATAGGACCCAATACTCAAGTCTTTCAAGTTCCTTCTGAATCTTGAATCATCTTCCAAAGTCTTAGCAATTCCCCCACAGCTTGTTGTCTGCAGATTTGATGAGCTCTCCTTCTATTCCTCATCTAGATCATTTATGAAGCTATTGAAGAACTTCTTTCTATTTAGCTGTAGTTCTGCTGAGAGCTACATGCTGAGTGCAGTTGCAGTCAATTATGAATGCATCTGGTGGTGGTACTGTCTATTTTACATTGTTCTGCCAAAAGCCTTAAGTGAAGTTGAAATGTACTATATTCACATTACTTTCTTTGTTCGCTAATTTAGTCACTATCAAAGAAGTGACCCCATATTCTTCCATTAGTGGACTTAATGAGTTAATGGGATCTAAGAGGATTGTCTTATGTTATAGAAGTAAAAATCTTATATACAGCAAACTCAGTGAACACTACCTGACCAATCCAGGAGACTACCAGCAACATTTAAAATTTTGTTCCAGCAACATTAGTACCTCTCATTCATTTACTCATTCAAATGTTACATATCAAAGACCCTTCCTATCCTTGGCTAGGTGATACCAAATGGTATGACAGCCCTTGTACTATTCTTTTTTCAGACGAATCCTAAGAGAGTGGAAAGTAAGATTTCAAACTTTGATTTCTTCGAGCTCTCTTTTATAAACAATGCTGAATTATACCAGCTTGATTGCTGACTTACCCAACACTACCCAACATTTATTATATCTATGGAGATTCTCAGTCATCCAGGTCATAGTTGTCTCAAAGGTGTTTTTTCAAAAGGCAACTGGACTGTTTTTTCCTTGAGGAAGAAGAACAAAATGTTTTGCTTATCATCCAAGAAGCTTCATCAGTTTTGATGATTGGGAGGAGGGGATAGGTAATGGCAATTGAGACTGAATGGTGGGGGATGAAAGCATAGTTCTGACCAGATGGTGGGGTGGGTGGGGTGGGGGAAAGGAAGGATTGTATTTCTTTGCAGTCATCTGGTCATTAACACTGCCTGAGAGCTCCAAAGGACACTTGGGAATTTATAATTTGTTATGTTCATTCATCAATATCTGATATCGAATCTCTCTCTCTTCCCTCCTCCTCTTCTTTTGTTCTCCAAACATGCAATAAAGAAATTAATCCTGCTGCATATGAACAGTAACCAGTGCCTGGATAAAGCCACTGAAGAAGACAGCCAGGTGCCCAGTATCAAGGACTGTAATGGTAGCCGTTCACAACAATGGCTTCTTCGTAATGTTACCCTTCTAGAAATATTTTGAAGGGTTTCTAAGACAAGGATTGACTGGACTACCTCAGCGAGTGCATTTGCTATATTATGTACCAAGCAAAGGCTGCAAGTTGTTTGATCACTGGAGCAATCAGTTCTAAAGTTCTGAGAGCTGTGAACCAGCCATCCTGGTGTTGAAACATGGAGCTAACTAAAGGAGTACTTGTAATGCTTTATGCACTAATGTTTACAAGAAATCATTTTGTAGAACACATGGGCAGTGGAAACGTAATCGAGGAAATATGCTCTCTGGAGAACAGCACAGCTTAATTTGCTTGTATATTAGCAACCTTCCAAAATGCTGTTAGAAATATTGCTAAGATGTTTGTGCAAAATTCAATATTTACCCAAAGGTCATATAAAAATATAAATGGACAGATTAAAAATAAAAGAGCAAAATCATTGATACAAAAATGTATAAAATAGGATTTAGCAAAGAAAATCAGAATTGTTAAAACTTATAATTCCAAATATCAAATGGATATAATTATTTTGATTTCAGTGGAAAAAAGGTGATCGAACAAAATAGCAACTTTTTGTTCAATTGCGTGCGTTCAATTATTTTTTTTTTACAGTAAAGGCCTTGAACTTGTTTTAAGAAAAACCAAAATTCAGCATAAGTAAAATTAGTTCTCTAAATGTTGGATTAAATTTAAATTAAATTTAATTTAACTTTTGATTTTGTCTTGTAGTTTTTCAAAACCTGTTGCTCCTTTTTTCCAATTATCTCAAAAATGTTTTTACTTGTTTGTGTTTGACTTTCTACTTAAGTTAAAAGTATGTCAGCTATCTTTGATCTGATCAGAATTTATTTGTTTTAAATTTGTTAACTGATGATGTTTTATGACCAAATCTCCTAATACTGCATTATAATTTCTTTACAGCAATAAGTATTTCATTCCTCAATTCCATTCACCAGAGCCTGCAGAAATTAACTTATTCAGGTAATAAATAGCTGGCATCTGATGTTTCCTTAAAGCATATTTCCATTCAATATTACGATATCACTCATATTTTTGAAATGTAATGTTCTACTTTTTTAAAATAAAATCAAGGGAAATTATTAAATAATTCTCTTTATTAAAAGTGTTAAACTGTAAAAGTGATGTACCCCCTCCTCCAATTCTGAAACTGGCTGAAAATCATATCACACTAAATCTTACTGTCCCTATAATATCATTCCAGCTTATCTACCTGCACTGCTGACCATGGAGCTATAACACATAACATTCTAAGGGGTGTGATTTTTTAATTTTGTGATGTTCCCAATTCCAATCCTATACTTCATTATCTATCTCTTATAAAGCCTCCTCTAGTTGGGCATGCATAATATTATGGTTACCCTATCACAATATTCTGGTTATCCCATCATTTTCTTGGCACTATTAACCAATTGAATTTTTTTTTTAAATCTTGGAAATTGTGAACTGGCCAACTGTTTAATAATTAGTAGGTGGCAACAAAGAATTAATGATTTCATATTTCTGGTTTGCCATCTGGTGTTCATCTGGATATGTGCAACCAATATGTAGCTGAGAACTGGAATTTGAGAAAGGGAGTTTATCTTTGGGGATAAGCATGGGAATTGAAAATCACCATAATGTGAGAAGAAGAACTGAACCAGAACTTTCATGGAACACTCAAGCAGGACTACTAAAAGGTAATTCTCAAACCCACAGGCTATGATTCTTTCAGTTACTTTTTTACATACATGAAGTCAGGCATCAGCCAGTCAATTTGTATGAGTTTGCCCATAGAAAGGTAAAATATTTGTCAGTGTTTCCACAATCCTCCATTTCTTCCCCCAAATCATATAGAAAAATAACAATGGTATAATTTCCCAATTTGGCTATAAGATAAATAAATATAAATAAATGTTGCCCAGGTACAACCCAAAATGATGAAAATATTGCATGTCATTGGTATACATATAGATTGTTCTACTATGATTGCTTAACTTGTTCAATCTAAGCTGCGCCTTTAGAAGTCAGATTTTAAATCTGGTATATTTTCATAGCTGTGAGCCCTGTTTAGATTGTAGACACACATACTGCCTGACCTTGTTTTTCTCTTCCAATTTCATTTTTTGGCAGATATATATTGTTATATACATAAGTGCAAAGAGTTGATCTACAAGTATGTCACAAGCCTAAAGGATCCACAAGAAAGTGTTAAAGAACTAGAAATATAAATACATTACCATCGTACTCTTTTTGTTGGAATAAATAATATTGTGCAATGCATAAAAAGAAATAGAAAGCAAAATAAATGAAAAGCAAGAGATAAAAGAAAAAAATGTTTACCACACTGTTAACTATTCCTTTCTATTTTTACAACCATCTTTGCTTCCACCAAATCTACAGGTAGTCCTTGACATACAGCCAGTTGTTTAGCAACTGATTGAAGATACAGCCGACTACCCAAAAGTTACATGACTCAGTTCTGAGAGTTGATTTCTGTCACATGGCCACATTTTAGGCACTCGGCAACTAGGATGCTTTTGCCAAAAACCAACTTACAGTAAAAATACTTCGTAACAATGGATTCACTTAGTGATCATGGTGATTTGCTTAATGACCTCCACAAAACGGGTTATAAAATCAGGTCAGTCATGTGGATTACAACTATTATGACTTACAACTATAATGGATAGGCATCATTATAATCATAAGTAGAGAATTACCTGTTACACAGATTCATATACTGCCTTTGTTCCTTAAACACCTCTGTCTTTTGAGAATCTCATCAACTGCATCCAACCAGAACATTCTCAGTTTTCCTCTTTTTGTTGACCATTAAACCTTTATACACTTGTTGCAGTGAGATCTTAATTCATTTTCTCTATGGACACATCATCTCAATGCACTACTATTCAATTAAGCAATCATTTTCAATTCAGCATTCATTCATTTCATTGACTGCTCTGGTTTTACATATATATGTCAAACCCAAAGAACCAAGCATGATTCATGGAGTTACTTCAGAGTAGTCTTTATTGTTTTTTGTCTACAAATAGAATTTTGCCAGAGTAAATCTGCACAAGAATTAGATATACTCTCTGAATTGCTAGGGAGGGCGCTCCTTTGCTGTCTTCCTTGTTAGAGTTTGCAGCAATCCAGTCAGCCCACGAGTAAATAATTCAGCAGGATTCATTTATAGAAGAAACTTGTTTATATACAATAATATAAAACATGATGCATGTATACAATACCCATTCAGCTCTAGCAACATGGTAGCAAGTACCAGAACTCTGAAATCACAGAAGCTCTATATTTATACAGACCAGTTACCCTAAGCCCTGCTCAGTCTCCAAGCTGTCTGACATGACTCACGTACTGTTTCTTAGTCACCAATCAGTTCACACTGGCCGACTTGTTATGGCTATCCCAGCTCATAATTTCTTACAAACTGACACTCCTCCCTTTATGACTGGAATATTCCTGCCTACCAGACATTTCAAGTTCTGTTGTGTCTTTTGCCCTCTAGGAAAGAGTTCCTGCAACTCTGGATTACTTTCCATCATATATATTAAGCAACTAACCACCAATATTTTTACCAACATTTGTGCATCTTGCACTTTATCTACAGATAATCTGTGCTTAATTGGCACGCCACATGATTCCCCCCCATTTTACAACCATTTTGTTTAGCAACACTTCCCAGTCCCGATTGTGGTTATGAACTAAGAAATAATTATATTTGCCCATCTTTGATAAACATTTGTATCAAAGGAAATTAATCTATTCTATTTGCTGTTTAACTTAACATTTTCCCTGTCAGATAAAACTATCATAATTTTGATACATTTATTTTTGAAATCTCCACTAGTTGCATCATAACACCCTGCACTGCTGGGAGTCAGATGACATATAAAGAAAATAATAAAGTAAATAAGAACTATCTAATATTTGTAGAATATTGATCAGTCATTGTCTGAATCCAAAGCAAAATTCACACTCCTAACCAACATGTATCTAATGTCACTCTAAAACAATCAGTAAAGTTCAGGTAGTTCTCGAGTTACGACAGTTCACTTAGCAATGGTTCAATGTTACAATTCACACCGCAACAATGCTTACGACCCAATCCCAATGTTGTACCACCATGGCAGTCATTCACCCTTACAGGATGCTGCCTATTTTCCCCCTATCCTACCCTGCCAGGTCCCCACAGGTACTGGGCCTGTTTTGCTAGCCCACCAGATTCCATATGCTCCTCCCGACCTCATCACCAATTGCTTACTTTCAAAAATTTCCAGAGGTCAAGATGTCAGGGTAGGATAGAACAGGCTGGCCTATGTGGCAGAAAAGTACTGTCTTCATTGCTAGATGCTACCCTTCTCTCTTCCACCCTCCCCCCACCATTACCTCCACTAGTTTTACTGTGGAGCAGGGAAGGCATACAACCAGTGGCATACCTCTCCTTACCTACAAGCTTCTCTTCACGAAAGCATTCAGCAAATGGTAGATCTTGTGTTCTTACATATACTTCTCTTCACAAAAAGCACTTTTGCAAACAGGGAGACTTGCAAGATCGTGGTAGATTTCACGTTCTTGTATACCTTCTCTTTGCAAAAACACTTTGTCAAAAGGATGGAGGCCTTTTCCCTTGCTTCCCTTATACCTTTGCTTGGCATAAGCCCACAGTGCATACCCTCCAAATATTGCTTATTGTTATTTCTTTTTCTCTCAAAGTTCCGCTAAACACTTTCCAGGGACACTTAATAAACTTTTTTTTTTTAGTTTTTATATTCATTTTTCTCTTTCTGTAAAAGGACAATAACTATGGTCAAGCAGTCTTCATATATATTAAAATACTCCTTAAGCAAACCACATGCCTGTTTTGATCATTGTAGAAGTGTGTGTATATGTTCTGATGCTGGATCAATGCCTGGAAATTGTAAGGGAAGAAAGATGGAGCATGGTTTTTCTGCACCCGCAATCAGGACCATTAATATCTCTGATTATATCCTATACAGATTTGATGTGCAATTTAGGGTAACATTATCCTATATAGATCGGATGTGCAATTTGGATTCATGTCTCCCTCAGGAAGAGGATCTGGTATCTGTGACCAGGGGAACCTTTGCATAAATCAATCTTGTGCACCAATTGCAAGTATTTCTGGACTTAGAAGCCTAGCTCAGCCACAAAATGGAGCCTTAATCACTTCCATTTTACTAATTTACTGCTTCTATTTTACTCGTTTAATGCAATGTGATCTATGTGGGTCTACCCTTGGAGAATATCCAGAACCTGAATACAGTCTGCAGTATCAGGCAGTTCATCTGAGTAATACCATTGCTGTGAGAGGTGCACTATTCCAGTTATTTTCTAGGAGCAATTGAATGTACTGCTTATAATATATTTAAAGCCCTTCACGGCCAAGAGTCAGATTACTTAAGTTCTAGAGTTTGGGGAAGGCTCTGATAAGTGCTCTGCATTGGAGGCAGAGATGGGGCCAGGGCCATCTTGAGAGTTATCAGCTGCCTTCGGAGTTGGACATCAGTGAGGCAGAAGAACAGCTGGCGCCTGTTCCCAGTGTACGCATGTGCAGAGCTGTCAGAAGTAGGGAACAAGGGTTGACTTGAGAGTAAAGCCACAGGTGGACGGTGAATAACCCCTCTCGTAGGGAATAAAAGAGCGAAAAAGAAGTGGGATTTTGCAGAAGACAATTAGTTCATTTGGGTGAAAATCTATTCTTGCATTCTTGCCAAGTATTGTCTGCTACAGTGTGACATCTGAAAGATATCAGCCTGGCAACTCTCCAAGCCTGATAAATGTCTGTAATTGTGAAATATCTTGAACGACTGTTGGCCGGGATTTTGCTGGAAAGGAATTCACTGTAAACTAAATAAAGGGTTTATCAGGACGAGGAGTCGGCTTCATGCTGCTGGGGAAACCTAAGTCAGAACACATGCCAATTATTAATGTAAGAAAGCTATTCCTTAATATGAAAATAAAACTTAACAATTCTAGAACTAGGCATGCGCAGACTACTTATTTATACCTGATTATAAAATGGCTTTCCTCTCCTTGCATTTAGCAGTGCTTTTCCCTTATGTGTTAAATAAGACATTTGAACTCAATTTATAGTGTCTGATGAGCAAGTATTGAACTATAGAGAAGAAATTCTTCCAACATTATCAGCAGGGTGCTAATGGTCCCTACAGTTGATCTAGAAAATCTACACATGCTTGGACCACATCACCCTCATGGAACGGGACCTGCCTGGAGCTTGGAAAGAGATATTTGGTCTAAGCATAAGTGTTGTAGCATTACCTCACCAGTTCCTTGAAAGGGACTCTGAAATATTTTCCCCTTATCATTGCACAGATTGCTCTTAGAAATAGTACCAGGGGACATACTAATGTGTAAACTCCATGACCCCAAGAAAATTAGATGAGCTCTGAGCTTTTATAGACAAGAACTTGGCACAGGGCTTCATCTAACTGGCAAAGTCACACCTGGCAGCATCTGCATTATTCCAGGAGAAAAAAGATGGATCCCTCTGATTGTGCATAGATTACCATGGGCTAAATGCCATCTGTGTTGAGAACTTCTACCCCCTATCACTTATGGACATGTTCACACATCTGGCCAAAGGAAATGTTTTCACCAAATTAGACCCAAGAGAGGCGTATTACCAAATACAAATTGAGGGAAATGAATGGAAAACAGCCTTCAATTGCCCACTAGAATGCTTCCAGTTCCACATACTGCCCTTCAGGCTACAAGGAGCACCTGTAGTCTTCATGCAATTAATTAACAAAATCCTACACAAACATTTATATAAAGGGGTTCTCGTTTACCTAGAGGATATTTTGATTTACAGTGAGACTGTGGAAGAATATGTGAGACTGATTAAAGTAGTACTGAAAAACACTATGCCAATTGGCTGTATGCAAAACTCAAGTGCGAGTTCCACAAGGACAAAATGGACTACTTGGGTTATTGCATTTCCCATGAGGGAGTTGGATCCCAAGAAGGTGTGAGCAGTGCTAGAGTGGGGGACCTAGACACCCAGAAACAGCTCCAAAGCTTCCTGGGGTTCACAAATTTTTACTAGCAATTCATCCCATTGTTTGCCCAAATAACATTGCCTATTATTTACCTTCTAAAGACCAAAAGGGAAGAGAAAGCCCAAGCCAAACTCAAATAGACCATGGAATATCAAGCAGCATTAAAAAATCTAAAATGCCTGTTTGTAGCCAAACCTGTGCTGAAGCATCCTGATGAAAATGCCCCATTTGCAATTCAGGCCAATGCCTATGATGTGGCAGTCAGAGCTATCCTACTCCAGAAAAACAAACAAGGGACATTGAAGCCATGCAATTTTGCCTCTAGGAAAATATGTGAGGCTGAATGAAGGTGGAAGGTCTGGGGAAAGGAAGCCTAACCCTAACCCTACTCACATGGAAACATTTTTTTAGAGAGTAGTAAATTCCCTTTGAGGTGTGGATAGACCATAAGAACCTGGAAAGACTCAGAAGTCTTTCCCCAAAGCGAGTGCATCAACTGATTTACTTCACATTAATTACCTTCCTGGGGGAGGGGGAAACTTTCTAGCTGATGTCCTCTCCCGGCTGCCTCACTACAATGCCAGAACTGAAGTCATCATCCTGACTGTCCCTTGCAGCCAGCTGACTGCCCCTACTATCATCAGAGCTCAGGAACCCCACCCCCCAGACAGCTGATGATATGACATTGAAGAGGCTTTGAATAAAGACAAATGGTTTAAAAACTACAAACTGATTGTACCATGTTGGATGGGCTTCCTTGGATTGAGACTATGTTCCAACATGCTTTGGTTCTGCAATGCAGCCAGATTAAAAAACGGCTGGGTTAGGGTTTGTGGCAACCCTGCATTTGTTGACATGACAATTTTGATGGCCTTCCTTGAAAACAGACATTGAAAGTTACATCGCCAGTTGCCCCTTATGCTCCTCAGCCAAGGGATGACCAGGGAAAACCCCTGACCTGCAACCAGTGACAAAACCTAAGCACTATGAAAGGAAATGGAATTTATAGTGGAACTGCCAGAAAGCTTTGGGACTATGATGATCTGGGTCACCACTAACATATTCTCTAAAACAAGTACACTTTATACCACAGACCAAAATTCCTTCAGCAGGTACGCTAGCCAAGCTATTTGTAGCATATGTATATAAACTCCATAGTGTATCACACCAGATGATCTCTGACTGTGGAGTGTAGTTCATATCCTGGTTTTGCCAAGAACTCTGAAAGCTTTGGGGCACCACACAGGGACTCAACTCCTCAAACCATCTGGAAACAAATGGAGGCTGTGAATGTGTGAATGGTGTGCACCTTTGCATTTGATGGACTGACACATCATGCAGTGGTAGACAAAGCACTGGCAGAAACACAAGAAAACTACAAGAAACAGTCTAAAAAATGGACTAAACCAAAAGACTTGGGTAACGAAGTCTGCTTGTCTTCCAAATATCTACAATCCAATCAATGTTTTAAGAAATTTGGACCAAATTTCAGACTTTTCCTCATAATTAAAATCATCAAGCCAATAACAGTACAATTAGAATTACCCCAAATCCTCAGATGCATCGACCCACTTTTCCACTGCAGCTTATTGAAATTAGCAAACACCTCCCTGCATCCCACAAAAGGACGGCCTCTAATCCCTGCACTTATAGGAGAATAATAGTCAAAGAAACCTTGGACCTCTTCAAACATGAGGAAAAGTGCAGTACTCAATATAATGGAAAGACTTCTCCCCTATCTGAGACCAAATGAGTCAATGCCCAGCATGCAAATTCATTTGCAAATTTCATAACAAATACCTTGACAAACCTCAATGATACCCAGATGACACTAACCATTTTTCTTATTTTTCTGTTTCAGGTCTAAGCCATTTTCCAAGAGGGGCATATCTAACATTATCTTGAGCTTTGCTTCACATTGATGGCATCCTGACATAAAATGGGGGGATAGGGAGGAAACACTGAGAAAGGGATGACAGGAGCCAGTGGTGCCAATCTGAAGCAATAGATGAGAGATGCAAGGACATAAGCATGAGAATGGATTGCAAACACCCACCAAAAAGGCACTAAACAGGACTGTTACCAAAATATCCAATTTATGAATCTTATATACTGACACTTCTCCCTTTATGACTGGAATAGACATAAAACTGAATAATTTAACATTCTTCCAATGGTGCATAAATATGAGTGCCTCTGTAATATATTGCTTCCGTGTTTATATAGCTTCTCTGATTATGATTTCTGGATTTTGAGTTCTGGTTCTGACTTGGGTACTGTATACATACATCGTACTGTATATTATTTTATATAAAGTTTCTTCTGTAATGTATAACACTCCATATGCAGTGTTGTATGGGAAAGCCATCTCTTGCACATTTAAGGATGTTTGGAAGCAATGCATGGGTGCATATTCCAAAAGCAATCAGGAGAAAGGGTCAACCAAAAGCTAGAAAGCTCAGGTTTACAGGCTATGAGCTCATCCCAGGGGTGGGATTCTACCGGCTCTGTCTGGCTCTGTAGAACCGGTAGCCCTGAAGAGCAGCAGACATAGAACTGCAAATCGTAAATCACCAAACTGGTAGTTACACCGGCCAGATCCCACTCCTGGCTATCCCTTTAGTGATGGGAGCAAGAGAATAGTAATTTCCAGGTCTGCTAGCTTTGCAGAACAAAATTGGAACAGAATTGATGCCAGTTTTTGGAGTGATCCACTTAGTGATGGTAACTCAATTAGTGATGGTGTCAGTGTTCAGGGAGGAGAAACTAAAAGCGAACTAGAAAAGGAGAGATGATGATGACTCAGATATGAAGCCAGAGAGAGTTGAAACACAGGGGCAGTCAATGCCATGCAGGTCAGAGCAATGGAACAAGGGGATTCCACCTGACAGGTATTCTGATAATGAAGTAAAGGTGTGTAAGCCAGTATGAGCCAGTATGAGAAGTATTGGCACTACCCAAAATTGAATAAGTGAAATGGAAAGAAGCCATGGACAAAGAAATGAAATCCATGGTGAACATAAAGTGTTCACATATATGACTTTATTACAAAGTTGCAAAGCCATAGGGTGTAAATGGATGTACAAAAAGAAAGTACTAACCAACCATGAGATACAATACAAAGCAAGATTAATGGCACAAGGATTTTCACAGAAGAAAAATGTGCACTATAATGAGGTATTTGCACCAACGGTGAAGAGTGAAAGCCTAATGTTGGCACTAGCATTGGCAGTGCCACATGGTTCTAAAATTTGGCATTTTGATATAATCACAGGATTCCTCAATGCAGAATTAGAAGAATAAATTTATATAGTTCAAGCATCAAGCATGAAAGTAAAAAGCCTAACACTGTGTATAAATTGAACAAGGCCATTTATGGGCTGAAGCAGCCAGCCAGGAATTGGAATTTATGTTCAGATATGGCATTGAAGAGTCTTGGATTTAACAGTTGCAAGCCTGATGATTGTATATATACTGGAAAGTTACAAGGTGGGGATTGTCAATTGTTAGCATTTGTAGATGATCTTTGTTTCATTACAAAAGATGTGTCACAGAAAAAGAACTTACTAATCAATTAGAGAAAAATTTGAATTAAAAGGTTTGGGTGAGGACAAGAATGACTAAGCCATTGGGTGTAGTGCACCATGGGAAGAATATTAAGTTACTTGGTTGTATGTCTATTCCAGTCATGAAGGGAGGAGTGTCAGTGTATAAGGTTCATAAAAGTCAGCCAATAGGGACTGTTTGGTGACTCAGACCACTTGGAGCCTAGGCGTGGTTTAGGTTCACTGATCAGTATATATATATGTGCCTCTGTAATATATTGCTTCTGTGTTTATATAGCTTCTGTGATTATGACTTCTGGATTCTGAGTTCTGGTTCTGACAGGTATTGTATACATGCATCATACTGTATATTATTGTATATAAAGGAGTTTCTTCTATAAATGAATCCTGCTGAATTATTTACTTGTGTGCTGGTTGGATTGCTGCAAATTCTGACATCTACTTTGCATATAATTGGACACTGACCAGTGCCCAAAGGAGACCTGGAAGAGGGGAAAACCATTAAGTTTACACAAGAATATTCAAATCTTGTTTTGCTTACACTGTAACTACTTGTTGGCTTTAGTAAAAGTATACCTTTTCTATACTAAGGGAATCAATGGTCTTTCTTTCCTAAACACCCAAGCTGGGACAGAGCTGACACAATCTTTCTCTCAAGTTTGATCCGGTGGATGTTATCCTCAATGACCTAGTTGCCTTCATGGCTTTTGTACTTGATTTTTAGAATGTACTCACCTTCTAGAAGGGCTGCAGGAGCTGCATTGCTCTCGTCAGTCATGAGCATCTAAGACCATGAAGCCAGCCGAAACACAAATGCCATTGGCAACCTCAATGTTGCCAATGTCAAGCAGGTCCTCTATTTGTACCCTCCATGTACAGAAGACCATGGCAGCACTATTGACCTCAAACACATCTTTGGCAGCATACAAGATCTCAACCCTTAGTTGAGCAACAGGAAGCTGGACTGGGCAAGAGGCTGGATGTCCATGCTGATAAATTGCACCTACACTGCAATAGAATCAATAATGTGGCTGATTGATTGTGGCTGGAATGGACTATGAGAGCATGGCATAATACCTGTTTATAGGCCCAGTTTTGGGGCCCTAATTGGAATTCTGGCTTTTGTTTTATTTGCTGCTCATATTTTCTTGCATGCAATACACAGCTACCTTTTCATTAAGTTGACCCAATTCTTGGAATCCTTGTGCCCATTTGTGTGGGTTGTTGAAATGGCTGAGTAATGCCCAGTCTCAGCTACCAATTGAACTCTCTTAACTAACTCGAGTGCACAAGCCTTGGCAATTTCTTGCAAAAGATTAGCGTTTTTGCATCAACTGGAGGACAGCCCATATTGGTCTATGCTTCATCTGTAGTTGCTTTAATATTGCCATGTTTGTATATATCCTATCACAGGCTTTTCATGGCCATATCCTATTACAAATATTTCTTTAATATAAAAATTATTCAATTACATCACATGACTGCTGTTGCTCATCTAAAAGTAGTTTGAATTTTCTTCTGCCACATGGTTCTTTGGTCCTAAGCTTTTGTATGAGTTTTACATTGCCACAGACTTGTCTGGAATTGCACCCCACTCCACAACCTCAGCATGGCATTGCTGAGTATCATTTTTGCATTTTTTTTGTATCCTGGCTTGCTGAACCCAATAATAGTTTTTATCACAAATTTTTGCCTGCCCAATTGTCACTCAGCTACACCTTTTCCCAACAACCATCTTCACTTATAAACAATCTATTATAAGAGACATTTCTCTAATTAATTTAATTAAATCCATAATTACTCCACAATTAAGAGATTTGGTATAGTATCTATATAATGAACAATGACTAAACATATGAGAAATCTCAAAATACATTTTTGAATCCAGCATCATTCAGATGTCCAGGCTGAAAATACTTGTGACATAGCTATCCTTGACAATGCCCGATATACAGATGTTTTTATTCATGAAATTGCAAAAATTACAGTGGACTATAGAAATGACATGCCATTTCTAACTTCCCATTATGCAGATTCTGTTATACCTGAGCTGCATTGCCGTGGTGTCTTTTATGAAATTGGTAGACTATAACTGCTCATAAACAAAGCACTGTGTGATTTTGACTGGAATACTATAATTGACCAAGTTGTGGATAAACACAAAATTAAATTGTGCAGTCTTGCCTGGGAGAATAGTAATCCACCACCAATTGAATTTGGGTACTATCATTAGGATCATTCTGAGGAAGGGAATGAACTTGAATCCGAAAACGAGCAGGAGCAAACTTGAACTCTACGGAGCGGAGCCGGCGAGGCTCTCTTTCGCAATGCCAAGAGTTTTGGTTGGTTGATTTTTTTTAGCTGATTTAGTTGGTGTACTCAGCTGGAATATGCGCTGGGGAGCGGAGTGGCCCCATATTGCTTGCTGCACGTGAATGTGCGTGAAAGTGGGAGTTCGGCTGCAACATGCTGCCACAGTTCGTCTGCTTCCCTTCCGGGCTGAAACAAGGACTAGCAGGGAGGGGCGAAGGCTGGAGTTCATAATGCTGAGTCTGTTCAATACCCGGCTGCTTTTTTGCTTTCTTTTTCCTTTCTTGTTTTACATTAATTTGCATTAGCTTTTATCTTTTTGTTTCATAGGGCTGCAAGGGACCTTAGAGGTCTTTCTAAGTCCAACCCCCTTGCCCAAGAGAAAAGTATTTTATTGATTGATTGATTTGATTTGTATTGCCGCCTATTCGCCATGGCGACTATTAAAAGTTTAAAATTAGTTTTAATAAAAAATGCATAAAAATAGTTAAAATAATATGTTGCTGCTAGTGGTCACTGTACTGCTCATGGCTGTAAAAAACAGCGTGGGCAAAGATTACCCGAATAATCCCTCGCCAGTCTTTTCCTGGAAAACGGTTACAATCATATTTGTTAGTCTGTTAAAGCGGAACGTTCATGCCGGAATTATTGTTCCCACCCGGTAACCGAAAAAAGGTCTAGGAATTCCTTCCGGTCCCGTCGCTTATCAAGCTTATGCTGTTCTAGCTTTTAGGCTGCTTGGGTATCATTGATTTACTTTCGCAGAGAAGATGGGAAAATGTCGGTTCTTGAAAACTGCGGCTCGACAGTTGGCCGGAACATGCCCAGCCCAAGCGCGATTTTTGCTGTAAGGCTTTTTGTGCACCTGACTTTCTCATTTCTACTGGTTTCCAAATGCTTCTATAACGCTCATATCTGTTCCTGTCGCGGTTGCCTCATTTTCGGGCTTGGCCAAATTTCATGGTTTATAATTCTCGCTTATCATTGTTCCTTATTGTTAATCTTTTTCCATTTGTCAGATTTAGAAGGCTGTCTAATTAAAAATCTGAGCGACACGTAACCTTTCATAATAGTAAGATTAATAATAAAAAGAAAAGAGCAAGTTATGTCCAGAAGAGAAAAATAAATTAACAAAAAACAAACTTTCCATCTGTTTAGAAGGTATTCATTTTAACTGATCTAAACATTTTATATGATTGTGCTTAAAATGTATTAATCGTAAATTAGTAAAAAGTTATACAGTATAAACATATACAACTCATTTCTTTTTTATCATGTCTTCCCACAGATGGACACTCAGCAACATAGAAGGTAATTGCACAGGAATTGTGGTACACCATGCAAGTCAGATTTTGAGATTCTTCTTTCCTGTATCTTCAGCACTTTTAATCTTTCAAAAATGGAATATATAAATTGCTTTCCTCCTTACATTTGAAAATGAAATTTCTCAACTGTGGTCAGTAATTTTATTATTTAAAAAATGAATTGCAGAATATTTTCATTTTGGATGCCTTTTTCATTTTTCTTCTAATCATGTTTGCATGCAGGTAAAAAAAGTGGATTGGGAAGTTATGATATGAACTGGCATACCTAGATACTGTATTGGAGTAACATTTAATTCTCCAACTTCTTTGTGTTTTCTCCAACTCTTTACCTAATATTAGTGCACTGATTAATTCACAGGAAATCTGAACTCAGGGTGCTTGATTTCATTATAACCCAGAAATGTGATTGGGGAGGTGCTGAGTGAAATTTTGTGTCAGAATGTTTTTTCAACAAACTGAATAGTTAAACTGAAGAAATTTAATCCATAAGCTACTAAATAATCATGTATTCTGATAAAATTACAAACCCACTCCTTGAAATCTCTTATCTCCTTAGCAATAACTGGCTTATTCTATTACCACAAAATAACTATTCTATAGTCTTTGAAAACTAACACATTTATGATAGCCATTTTATTGGGGGAATTGATTTTTTTTCTCTCTTTTTTAGAAAAGGGTGGAATATAAATTATTAAATTACTAGTTAGCCTGGAAGCTTAATCTTACAAATAATTTAATTTTTAATTAGTCATAGATTAGTTTTTAAATTATATCACAAATGTTTTGGACAAAGGTGGTGTGTGGACTTAGCCTATCTGGATTTTAGCAAACCATTTGATATAATTCCACATAAAGATCTCACTAAAAAGTTGAATGTTAGGATTTAACCACTGGGTGGTTCAGTGTATGAGAAGTTGGTTCAGAATAGATTCCGATTTGTGATTGTTAACATGGGTTTGTCTGAACAGAGACCAGTTATAAGAGGAGTGTTCTGTTCAAATGTGTTTGTAAGTCATATAACAGATTGTTGGGTAAGATTCCTTTTTGCCCATGATGATGTTTCTGAGGGTATTTGTAACATGGAAAACAATTCAACATTTCTGGAAATTGGTCAAAAATATGGAAACTGCAATTCAGTGTTTCTAAATGTGAGATCATGCAATTGTGGGGAAAAAAATCATGGTTAGACTTAAGCGTAGCACACAAAATTATCTGCTACAATGTCCTACCAGTCAGTGACTACTTCAGCTTCAACCACAACAACACAAGAGCACACAACAGATATAAACTCAATGTAAACCGCTTCAAACTCGATTGCAGAAAGTACGACTTCAGCAACAGAATGGTCAATGCCTGGAATGCACTACCTGACTCTGTTATAACATCCTCTAACCCCCACTCTTTTAAACCCAAATTATCTACTATTGACCTCATCCCATTCCTAAGAGGTCTGTAAGGGGTGTGCATAAGTGCACCATCGTGCCTACCGACCCTATCACCATTTATTCATACCTATTTCCTATATTCTTACTCATGTTTATGCTTATACCTATTATTTTGTAAGTGATTGACAAATAAAATAAATAAAATAAACAGAACACTAATGAGTTAACAATGTATCCAGGCAGTGGTGAAGGCAAAAACAATCGTGGGATGTATCACTAGAGGGATAACTAGAGGAAAAAGGAGGTCCTAATCCTACATTGCAGTTTAAGTAGACCTCATTAGGATCAGTGTGTTTAGTTCTGGAAAACTCACTTAAAGATATTGATAGGATTGAGTGAGTGCAGAGATGGGCAACCAAAATGGTGCATGGTCTGACGAATAAAATACTCCAAGTGACATTGGAAGAACTGAATATATGTAGCCTGGAGGACAGAATGGAAAAGGGGGAAAATATTGAAACGTAATGTTATTAAATTTATTTCCCATTATCTCACTATGTGGCTTCTGTAGTGGCTTAAAATAATCAAAAGGAAAAAAAATGAAAAGAGTGTAAACAGAAGTAAAGTAAGAGAATAGTAACATAATGAAAAAGGAACACAACTAGAACAAAATCACAGAATAATAGAGTTGGGAGGGACTCTGTAGGTCGTCTATAGTCCAACTCCCTGCTCAAGCAGGAGACCTTTACAGAATCATAGAATCACAGGGTTGGAAGAGATCTTGTAGGTCATCTAGACAAGCGGCCAAAAAGAGACTGGAAGCACCCACAACTTCTAAAGCCGCGGTCAGAAAATTTCTCCTTATTTCTAGGTTAAATCTCTCCTCTTATCAGTTTCCATCCATTGTTCCTTGTCTGGCTTTCAGGTGTATTCATATTGATCAATATAAAAGATGAATGGGTGGAGACCAGGGAGGGGAGGTGGAGTCTGCCATGGCGGTGGTACAGTGTTTAGACTGCAGTACCGCAATTTGGCAGTTCAAATCTCACCAAGCTCATGTTGACTCAGCCTTCCATCTTTCTGAGGTGAGTAAAGTGAGGACCCAAATTGTTGGGGGCAATATGCTGACTGTAAACCGCTTAGAAAGGGCTGTAAAGCACTGTGAAGCGGTATATAAATCTAAGTACTATTGCTATCAATCTAGCAGCCATTTCCAGTGAGGAATTCCCCCATTTAGTTCCCAGGCCAACTGGCTGAGCCAAGTCTTCAGGCTCTTTCAGAAGAATAGAAAAGTGGAGCAGATTTTACCTTAGATGATAAGATGTTCCAATGGATGAGTGCTGCAGCAAAGAAGCCCTTTCTCCTGGATTTAGTTAATATGTACTTTTTGAAAATAACTAAATTTGAAACACTTTGTACATTTTCTAACATATTAAACACCCTCTGCCTCTGGAGATTTTTCCGCTCATATATTTAATAATCAGCTTCCTTTTTTATATATTTTCAGCATGAACTCTGCAGAGAGGGATAATTCTGTGGTATTTCTTTTTGTTTATGGAATTAGCTTTAAAAATGTCAGGTTTGCTTCCGTAAAGATGGGAAATATTTTCCGTTGCTTTCATGCAGTTTAAGAAAGATCTTTTTTTCAACCGGCAGGCAGCTGAACAGCATATTATCGTGCCTGCCAGGCAGTTCAGTTGATGAGAAAATGTTGCAGGATATAGCAGTTGATAGTGCCCTTGGCTAGTATATGTTAATTTATGGCTTTCCTCTTGTAAAACCCAGCTTAAAACACTGACATTTTAATTCGATTGTATTACAATATATTACTTTATAATTAAAATTCAAAGAACTTTACTATTCTTATTTTCAGGCAAAAAGGAACATCTGGTAAATCCAGTGTGCTACTACTGTTTCCAGTTTCTTTTTCCCAAAAACTATAGAATGCGTCTGTTGCCCAAAATGAAAATAACATCAAGGATAGAAAAAATACTTAATCTGGAAAAAAAAAATTACAGACTTAGTTTAAAGCAAACAAAGTTCTTGAGGAAATACAAGGAATCAAAGAATGCCCTGGTAAGTTGAAACTTGAAGTAATTTGCCTCATAGTAACAGAATAACAGATTATTAATGCAATTGAAGAGTTCTTAACTAAAGTATATTAAGAAAAGTAAATTATTAGAAGCAACAAAAGGACTTTTCCTTTGTAGTATTATATGGCTGAATTGATAAATGCTAACAGCATAATGTAATTCATACAGCTTTAGGAATTTTCTCTATTTTCTAAACATAAATCCACATCCATCTGGTCTAATGTCCTCCCCACAGCAGGAATGTACTGACAGCAAAAATAGTTGGAAAGTAAAGGAGCCAATTTCTTGGTGCTTTCTGACATAATGTTCCTGTTTTCCTGAAATGCAGTTATGCAACTTCCACAGGATCCTGTGGTATGTTGGCATATATAAAATTTGAAATATTATTTTCTTCACTTAAATGAATAAATAGTGATTATAAGTTTTTTGGCAGAACTTTGTAGATTTGCAATATATTTCTTGTGAATTCTCAGTTATTTTCATAAAATATTTAATTGTAGTACTAGTGTAATGTCAAAGTAGAAATGAACTTAATAGCATGTGTACTTCCCTTAGCTAATTACCTGCAATTCGTGCAAAAAAACAACAAGGCATTATGGAATGAGTAGAGAAGAATTCAACTTAAAAACACCAAATTTGAAAATATTATCAAACAGAAGTACACCTCTTATCAATAAGAACTCTGGATCCAAAAGAGGGAAGTCATCTTCAGGCCTCAGGTATTATTTATTTATCAGATTTACATTCTGCGTCTTTTACAGATACTTCTATTTTTCTTTACAACAATCATCCTGTGAGGTATGTTGCACTGATAGACTGTGACCCAAAGCCACCCAGTGAAATTATGTGGCTCAGAGTAGACTAAAACCTTTATGTCCTTATTACTAGCCTTTTTTATTTTTCTTTTAAAGCTGAATAGCAGTACACAACTGGGATTCATTCGTGAACAGAAGTTTTAGTCAATGTTGTTGCTGAAAAACTAAGCCATATATATATTGTGAATATTTAGGGTCATCACTGGCTAAAAGATAAGCTCTTAAAAAGCATATTAGAGTCACAGCTTGAAAGCTGTTTATAATGGAGTATTAAATGATGATATGGAGTGTATATTCATTACTGTAGTTTATTAATTTTCACTGTATAGATGGATTAGCTCTCATGTAAATTCAATAATTACTCCGCTTAGACAGCGCCATACTTTCCATTTTATTAATGAGTTTATCTTTAAATTATCAAACCCAAAACTTTTGATGATGATGATGATGATGATGATATCGATAGCCATTCAGTAGAGTCCAACTCTTGATAATTCTATGGTTTCTTCAAATCTTTCGATCTCACATTATTTCTTTGAGTTTTCTATGCTCTGTTGTCAACTTTGATAGTGTCTACTGTGTTCTTTGGCAGCCTGGTTTCTTTTACAGTTCACTGTTCCAAACATAATTGCTTTCTCCAGTGAATTTTCTCACATGACATGGCCAGAATAAGTGGGATGCAATTTCATAGTTTTGCCTTCTATGTCTGGTGTTAAGTATTCCAGAGCTTGTAGTTACCTTTGCTATCCAAGAAATACGCTGCAGCCTTTTCTAGGACCACAATTCATAGACATCAATTTTCTTCCTATCTTACTTTTTTAGATCCAACTTTCACAATCATAGGTAGCTATAGGGAACACAATAGAGCGAACTAATCTACATTTGGTTGTCTGGCTGATGTCCTTGCTTTTTCATATTCAACTCAAGTTCATCATCATTATGCAACCCAGTGCAATCCGATGTTTTATTACTGTGCTGCATTCACCACATTGAGCTATTTGTGATCTTAGGAAAGTGAATTTTTCCACACATTCTATTTCTTCACCATCAATTATTCTTTTGAAATTTTTCTTCCTTGCACTGATCATAAATTGTATGTGTGTGTTCAGAAAGAGACCAAAATTCTTTCTCTTTTGATTTTCTTGATCAGAGGTTCCAGGCCTTCTTTGGTTTCTGAGAGGAGAGTTGTATCATCAGCATATTGAAGATTATCAATGTTCCTTCCACCACTCTTTACCCCAATTTTTGATTTTTCAAGATCTAGTTTTTTCATGATCATTTCAGCAAATAGGTTGAATAAGAAAGGGGAGAGAATGCAACCTCGTCACACTCCTTTATCTCAAACCAATCAATGTCTCCATATGGTGCTCTCACAGTGGCTTCATGATTTGTGTACAGTATTGTCCCAACTTGACCAGATATGCTGGTACCCTCAGGACTTGTAAGTCTCTCCATAGCTTCTCATGATTAACACAGTCAAAGGCTTTCTTGTAGTCAATAAAGCACATGTAAATTATATTTTGATATTCATGACATTTTTCCATGATCCAGCACAGATCTGCAATATGCTTGTGGGAACATTACCCCTTTGGAATCTGGCTTGGACATCTGGTAATTCCATTTCGATGGCTGGTGCTAGGTGTTGTATAATTTTAAGTAGAACCTTGCTGACATGAGGAATGAGAGCCATTGTGCAATAATTGGAGCAATCTTAAAGTCACCCTTTTTGGCAGTGGAATGAATACTGAATGTTTCCAATGTTATGGCCATGTTTTGGTTTCTCAGATTTTCTGGCACAGGTCTTTAATGACTCTGGGTAGTACAGCTATCAGTAATTCTGCAGAGAAAGTGTCAACACCTGGAGCCTTGCTGTTTAGCAGTTAGCTCATTGCTAGTATGATCTCTTTCTCAAGGATGGCCAGTTCTATTTCTGCTTCTCTTGCCATCCTGAGGTTGGACCTGTTTGCTACCTGCATACAGCTCTTCTAAATATTCTTATCATCTGTTCTTGGTGCCTTGTTGGTCAGACAGTTTTCCCTTGCTTGTTTTTAATGATGCCTTTTTGAGCAATAAATGGTATTCGGATCTTTTTGACTTGCATGAATACATTCTTGGTGTGATCCTTCATGTAGTCTGCTTCAAGCTTTTTACCTCGCTCTTCGCAATATATTTCATTATCCTTCCTTGCTGCCCTGTGGAAAGCTGCATTCAGTCTTCTTCCCATTTGTTTCCTGCCTTGGCTGCTTTTCTTTGACAATCTTTTTTTAAAGACACGTAGTACCTGAGGAAAAAAAGTCTATGCTTGTGCTCCTATCCATTCTAGAGTATCACTATCATATCATTTTTGTGCTTGCACAGTCATAAAGCATTAGTATATTAAACAAGCATTTAACATTTATCATCAATTAAAGTTCACTTTAACAGCAATTTTTGGAAAAAAATAGTATAGTTTTCCTGTTTTGTTGAAGCTTACTCTGTTCCCTGAATGCCACTTTTCTACTAATGTTTCCTTTGCTCTTTTTGTACTGTACCTGGCACCCTACCATGAAGCCTGCTTAAATCTATGCTGCCAAAATCCATATCACTATTAAATGAAAGTTGAAAGGTTTTTTTCTTTATTTTTGGAGAAAATTCAGTGCCCATTCAGATATTTGCAGCCCAGATCTATTAGGCATACTTACGTGAATCTACAGTTCATTAGAAGAACACAAGTTTATCCTTCTAAAGATCCCAGATTTGATTTCATCTCCTAGAAAAAGAATCTTGAAATAAATACAAGTATGCATCTTAATCTGATTATCAGACTGAATACTTATTTCACTGATTATATATTAAATTGAAGTATGCCTTTAATACCTATCTCCTACCGTATTTCCCCAAATATAGAATAGAATTCAGTCTTTCTAGAGTAAGCTCTATGATTCATGAAAAAGCATATGTTGTATTTTTAGTTATTTTAAAACGTACTTTTTATTTTGGTAGTTTATGTGCAACATTATGGATAATATAATACAGCATATGTAACACTTAATCTGTGTTTACTTTCAGAACTACTACAGTTGGATTACATGATTTCTCTAGGACACAGAGTAAAGCCAAAATCCTTTCCAGTCAATTAAGAAAAGTGCTTAACTTTGAAGAAGATAAAAACAAAAGGGGAAACCTGAAGAATTTCTTAATGTCACTATAAAAACTTAAAACAAAGAAGAGCCTATAATTACAACTGTACTACATAAAACTGTATTTATACAGTTTGCACAATGCACCCTGAACCAATCAATATGCATATGTTGCCATAAGGAACAAAAATGGGAAAATGCGAATGGTTAACTATTACTACTTTTACGTTTCAAAACGTATCTTCAAAATAAAATTGGTCTGAACTTAAAACTCATAATACGTTGTGATGGAAAAATAATAGCAATAGCACTTAGACGTATATACTGCTTCACAGTGCTTTACAGCCCTCTCTAAGTGGTTTACAGAGTCAGCATATTGCATCCCTCTCCAAACAATCTGGATCCTCATTTTATAAATTAAAATTTCTTCCCCAAACTCTAACCCTCAACTCTAACCCTCTAGAACAATTCTAGAATGGGAGGCCCCATGGACCAGAAGGCAGCTGCAGGTTCCTGAGGTTTGCAAACTTCTATAGGCAATTCATTCCCACTTTTGCACAGATAGCTCTGCCCCTCATGAACCTGTTAAAGATGGGGTAGGGATGGGGGGTGAAACCCAGACTGTTAACTCTTGAATTGTGCTGTCAGGTGCCAAGGAGTTTTTGAAAAGCTAAGGAGACCTTTTGCCACTGAGCCAATCTTGAAACATCCGAACCCAGAGGAGCTGTTTGTAATCCAAGGCAGATGCTAGTGATGTGGCCATGGAGATGGTTTTATTACAGAAAAATAAAAGGAGAGAACTGCAGCCTTGTTTCTATACTTCTTGGAAGCTGTCCGACACTGAGAGGCAGTGGGCAATCGGAGGAGAAGGCTTATGCTATCCATTGGGCCCTCCTCATCTGGAGGCAATTCTTACAGAATAGCAAAATCCCGTTCAAAGTTTGGACTGACCACAAAAATCTGGAAGCACTGAAAGCTGCAAAGAAATTGTCCCCTAAGCAGCTCTGGTGGGCCCAGTACTTTAAAGGGATCAACTTCGCCCTACACTATTGGCAGGGGGCGGGACTTCCTAGCAGACACTCTCACAGCTGCCCCAATATATAAACACTAGAGATAGCAGTGCTGGTGTGCGTGAGACAGCCACACAGCCAGCAACTGAAAGAAGAAGCCATGGTGGGGATGAGTGATTTCAAAGGCATAAGAGTGACTGAAACAAGGCTTAGTGTGGAAGGGGGTTAAAGTTTATGTCCCAGACAGCCAGAGAACCATGATTCTACAAAGGACTCATGACACGAAACCAGCAAGGCACCTTAGGTTTTTTAAAACCCTGGATCTTGTAAAAAAGCAGTTTTGGTGGCCAAGAATGAAGAAGAATGGAACCCTACGTGGCAAGTTGCCGTATATGTGCATCTATGAAATGCTTGCTAGGGAAACCCCTGGGCTGCTACAGCCAATAGCCAATACAACCATGGTGTGGAAGGAAACAGTCGTGGACTTTGAGCTTCCCAAGAGTAGCGGGAGCCCACTAATATGGACCATTGTTGACCTGTTCTCAAAAGCACATTTCATAAATGCTCAAAGCTCCTTTCCACCTGGGTCTTAGTGAAAATATTCATACAGCATGTCCACAGGCTGCATGGGGTCTCAAGGTGGATCATCACAGACGGGTACAGTTCACGGCAAAGTTCTGGTGGGAGTTTTTGAACTAGATAGGTACATCCCAAGGGCTTAGTTTCACTTTTCATCCTAGTACAAACAGAGCAGCAGAGTGAGTTAACTCAATGGTGGAGCAATACCTAAGATACTATATAAACAGGCTAACTGGGCTGAGCTGCTGACATTTCTAAGGGGTTTACAATAACTTGGTGCATAATAGCATGGGTTTTATCCCTTTTAAAGTGTCTATGAGAGTTGAGCTCATAGCCATGCTCAAGTTTCCCCAGGGAACCCCATCCTCCTGCTTAGAGGAGTTAACAATCTGTTCTAGCGAATAGGTGCGAACCTGTAGAATCCCACCCGATCTGATCCTTATAAAAGGAGAGAAGCACTATGAAATCAAGGACATCCTGGACTCTAGATACCACCAGGAAAATTCCAGTACTTGTGTGATGGAAAGGCTAGCCCGTAGCAGATGCAGAGAGGGTAGTGGCAAGAGACGTTAAAGCAGCCAGGCAAGTGAAGAGCTTTCATTTCAAATAACCTAGATGACCAAAGTGAAATTAATGTTCTGTGTACTGGTGAATTGTACATACTAATGTATGTTTATATTTATTCCAGATGTGTCTATCTTTGGGGGGGTCGGCATGTCCACGGTGATTCACTCTTTCACCTGGTTACTTCTTCCTCAGCTTGACAACAATCGGGAGGGAGGGGTATTTGGAACGTTTTGGGTGGGAATAGAGTTCCAAGACTTCCTCTACAGATTGTGAAATCCTGATGTCCCTGCCAAGGTCATGCCACACAGATGTTTCAACTTTGCAGGCAGTTCTCATAAAAAAGAAGTGTTTTTAATTGGGCAATGGACTGAGGGGGATGGCCAAAGAGAAATTCAAGCTTAATTATGTGGACTTTAGCACAGGAAACTGAGTTGGTTTCGCTTCTTCTGTACCAGTGTAGTGTATTCAATAAAGTTTTTAGAGAAAAACAATGTCCCAGGAATTCCTTTCTTGGATTCTCTAGCTGGACAGCTGACACTTAAATTTATTTCAACAGAACCATATAATAAAATATAGTCAATCCAGAGATACAAGAGTTACAATAATTTTGTCAAAAAAAGAGGTTACCAATAATAAAAATAACTGAATGAAACAATTAATGCAGTGTTGAATTATTCCATGTCACAGCATGTTGGCTACGGTGAGTTGTCCTAGACCTGTTCTGCACTTAGGCAGGAAAAAAATCAAACACATAGATGCAGAACAGGTGGTACCTGGCTCAGCAGTAATTACTGTGAGCGAGATCTAGGTGTCCTAGTGGAATATCAGAGAAGCACAATGTATTGCAGCAGCCAAAAAACAATGCAAGTCCAGGGCTGAATCAACAGAAGGATAGCATCAAGATCACAAGAAGTGATAATACCACTTTATATCACACTAGTGAAGCCACACTTAGAATACTGTGTACAGTTCTGGTCACTAAGATACAAAAAGAAAGGAAGGAAGGAAGGAAGGAAGGAAGGAAGGAAGGAAGGAAGGAAGGGAGGGAGGAAGGAAGGAAGGAAAAAAAAAAGAAAGAAAGAAAGAAAGAAAGAAAGAAAGAAAGAAAGAAAGAAAGAAAGAAAGAAAGAAAGAAAGAAAGAAAGAAAGAAAGGAGAGGGTTGGACAAAAAGACCTTCATGGTCCCTTCCAGCCTTATAATTCTATGTTCGATGAATAAGAGGAATCGGTTTAAAGTAATTTGTTTTGGGCTACAGAAAATATCTAAGGTGTTTACCTCATACAGTATGTGCCAATTACATTAGTCCATATGAAACTCTATACTATAACTACATCCATATCTATATAGCTGATTACTGTCCCTTATGCTTGTTAACAAAATAGTATATTTTCTCTCTGCTATTTAGTTAAAAGTTAGTTTTAAATTTTAATTTATCACCCATTCAGGAATTTTAGTTCATTAGTATTTGTCTGTTTTTTCCAAGAAAAATTGTTTTAGTCAAATATAGCATTGAATCCTTTGCATGCCTTATCTCCAACATTTCTCAATAGCCACTTTGTTCAGATTCATCTTAATGTAATGTGCTGGGATGTAATAATATTAACAACAGTAGCGACACTTTCCCAAATGTCTATGCTGAGCATAAAATTTGCAAAAAAACCCTCAATCTTTGATGGTTTAAATCTGCAATTTATTTATGTAAGGTGTATACAATAGTGCTTAAATGTTTGTGAACCTTTCAAATTTTTAATATTTTCCATAAATATTATCTAAAACGTGATCTGTTCTTCACAATGAATAATTAACCCAGTTAAACAGCTACCCAGCATCACTTTATCAGTGAGATGCAGAACTCTGATTATTTTATTTATTTATTTATTTGTTCATTCATTCATTCATTCATTCATTCATTCAAACTGTGGTTGTCACAACACCGGATGTAAAAAAGTTGTCCTACAAAAAAAAGAGATATCTTGAGGACTCCCCCGCCCCAAAAAACCCAACAACAACTGGTGCTCACCAGGTGGGAAAAGGTTAAAAAATTATTTCCAAACAGTTTGGACTACACCATCCACTCTCAGGCAGATCACGTAACACCAATGTTATATCCCCCTGGAGTGGCCAACCAGCTAAGTTCACACAAGAGGAAGGTGTATATATGCTGGGAGGTCTTACACAACTTCAGGGTAATGGTTAAGGAACTGAAGGTATCTCTCTTTCATGAGGCCACCATTAGGAAAATACTTAATAACAATAATGTGCATGATAGGATTGCAAGGAGACAGCCACTATAGATGATGCACAACATGCAAGGGAGCGTGAGAGGTGCTGCAGGGGATCAGGAGTGTGGGGGTTTGACAGGGTGCATGAGAGGTGTAATGCAGGGTGTGAAAGAGGTTTGGGGAAGGTACGCAAGCATGTGAAGGGATGTATGAGGGAAACATGGATTGAAGAGAATGGAGGGATGCACAAGGAGGAAGATTTGCCAATGACTTGCAACTTTCTCTGTTAGATTCCCCATTGATTTTCTGAGAAACCAGCAAGGAAGATCACAAATAGTGACCATGAGATCACAGAATGATTGATAATTAGTCATAAGTGCCAAATACCCAGACTATTGGAAGAATGTTTGGTAAATGGAGGGGACTAAAAGGACATTTTGGCTTGAATGAAGTGTTGTTGTTTTTTTGGAAAATTATATTCCAGCATAAGAATCTTATTCCATCTATGAAACTTAATGGTAGCAATATCATGATTTTGGGCCTTCTTTGTTGCCTTTGGAATGGGGCTATTTGCCATCATTGATAGAACTATGAATTCTGAATTGTGTCAACACATTCTATAGGGAAATGTCAGGATACCTGTCCATGAGCTGAATTTCAAGACAAAATGGGTTATAGAGGAAGACAGGAACCAAAAACCACTAGTCTTAACCAAAGAATAGTTAAGAAGTTAATGTTTTGGAATGGTGAAAATAAAATCCTGGGACCAATCAGAAGTTATTAGAAACATTTAACTGAAATTATTGCCCACAGGGGACACACCAGTTACTGAAAATAAAGTTTCACAGACTTCTGTTACCACACATTTACCAATATGTAAATCATTTACTTTAATAAATAAAAGAACAAGCATAATGTTTTTACTTATTTGCTTAACTGGGTTCTTTTTATCTGATTGAAGGACTTGTTAGGAAAACAGATTACATTTTTAGAGCATATTTATTTTCATTTATGAGTTAAATTTCTATACTGCCCATCCCACCTAAGTGATCCTGGGCAGTTTACAAACAATTTAATAAAATAAAAATAGGACTAAAAGCAATTAAGAACAACACTTTACCAGGAGGCATTTAAGTGTCCCACTCAGCAAATCGTCTGGGGACAAGGTCCCTCAGTGAACTCCCTTGGAGAAGGAGGTGGGGCAGGAGCGCAGCAACCCATTGCCAAGAGAGGAGTCCCAGTGTGAAAGACCTGCCAAGCATAAATCCTGCTGGTGGGTCAGCTGCAATGGGGAGCCTACGGATAAGTGGGAGGAGCAATATGGACCGTTTGGACTCCACTATCCACTCTCTGGAAGAACATGTGCCATTTATCCCCCAAGAGCAGCCGGCCAGATATACATATTGTCCTAGACCCATGCCAGAAGACTGGAGAAAGAGATAATATTGTTCTGGTCTTTTAAAAAGCAAAAACATGGATCCAGGTAATTACAGATAAATTAATTTGACATCAGCACTTGTGAAAATCCTAAAAATAATCGATCAGTGGGCTTGCGAGCAGTTTGAAAAGAACAAGGTAATGACTAGAAACCAGCAAACAAACCAGAGTATGTTAAAAATAGATCATGCCGGATGAATCTTTGCTTTATTCTGCCAAAGTACCTAAATTAATAGACCAAAGAAAAGCTAAGAATTTAGTGCATCTAGACTGAAAACCATTTGATAAAGTTGACTATAGTCTCTTTTTTGATAAAATAAAATAAAGCAACATGGTTAGCATTGTACCCAATGCATATTTCTTAATGATCACTGTCTACATGGAAAGAGGTAGGGCACCTCAGAGTTATGCCCTGGGGCCCAGTGCTCTTCAGTATTTTTATAAATGACCCAGACAATGGGACAGAAGCCAACTTCAAAATATTTGCAGATGACTCAAAGCTGGAGAGGATTCCTAGCATTTTAGAAAACAGGCTCAAGGTTCTGAAAGGTCTTGACAAGTTTAACATTAGTCCTTTTATAACAAAATGCTGTTTAATGGTAAAAAATACAGAGTTTTCAACATAAGTACAGAAAATCAGATGTACAAAATAGCTAACATCTGGCCTAGAAGTAGATGTACAATATCTGGCCTAAAAATCAGATATACAAGATGGGTAATATCTGGCCTAGAAATAGTACTTGCAAGAAGAGGATGTCTTGGTATACCATAGATTAACCAGGAGCCAGCAATGTGGTCCAACCATCAAAGAACCATACAATCTTGGCTTCATCAACAGAAGCATAATGTTGAGATCACAGGAAGTAATTTTGCTACTGTGTGTTGCACTAATTAGATTTCACTTGGAAGACTGTTCAATGAACAGTCTGGTTTGCAATATTATTGGTTACAATAAAAAAGAGGAATTCTAAAGAGAGCAGAATATAATGACCATAATGTTCAGGGCTGGAGGCTAAATTGTATGCAATTAAAAGTTTAAAATGAGTGGATATTTTTAGCCTAAAGAAGAGAAAACTAAAGGGAGAGATGCTGTCAATCTTCCAATAATTGAAGAGCTGTTAACAAAAAACAGGATGTGGATTTATTTTTCACAGTACCTGACAGCAGGCCAAAGACCAGTTGGTGGACATTTTACAGTATGAGATTCAAACTCAATATTAGGAGTAATTTCCTTCTGTGAGAGATATTACAGCTTTGGAACAGCCTGCTTCTTGAGTCATGGATGCTCCATAACTGATGGTTTTCAAATAAAGATCGACAATCCTTGTTTGGGATAGTCTGAAAGTTCCTGCCTTAAGCAGGGGGTTGGATTAGAAAACCTCCACTCTCCTCCACCCTGATGGTATTTATAGGATTCAAATGTATGTAAAAGTCAAGCCACAAAAGAATTGCCACAACTAGAATAATACCATTGGATCTATAAACTCTTATTAAGAAGGAGGAAATTAAAAACATTTAATGAAATGCAAAAGCTTGGAACAAAAAGAACAAATAAAACAAAGCAAAATAAACAAAATGAAATCAAAAATTTATATGAAGTCAAATGCTGCTACTGCAATCAAAATTAAGCCTTTGATAATGTTGAAAGAGGCAATCTGCATCTGAAATCCTATGCAGTTCTACAGTGATCTAAGATAAACTCTGCATAGGAATAGAACTCATTCAGTATGCGTAAATCATTGAGAATCCAGTATACTAGTTCATGTACAATAGCTAATAAAATGAGATTTTGATCTTTATCATACACAAAGCTATGAAAGCATCACTAGTGTAAGTGATCATTTGAAGAATATTATTCTTTCAAATTCAGATTATATAATCACTTCAGAAATTCACAATGGAATATTTTAACAAGTAAAAATTATACAGTGCACAATTATAACGTACCTGATCAACATACTAATATCTATCTAAAGATCATACTTCAAAAAAATGAACATCATAAAATTTTTATCCTTTTTTCAGGAAGGCAAATCCAAAAATTATTCATTTAATTACTAAAATATTTTAAGACTATTTAAAAATTATAAGCAAGAATGAAAAATAGAAGCAAGCCATTTTGGATAAGAACAGAAGCATAATGCAAAAGTTAAGAATTTTAATTTGCTATCTGAACAAGATTTAAACACATATTTTATTCCTTCCATTAAAGGAATTGGATTTCATTATGCTTGATTGGACCATGCATAAAATGTGCAAACAGCATATGAACACATAACATACTATATACTATATAATGCAGATATGGTAAATATCCAATACTTATTGCATGAACTAAATGTTTACTATAGAAAGAAGTGACAGATCAGGAGATTTAAATGGGCACCAAAATGCCCACTGATGTTATATAAAGCCATTTTTCTATGGCTGTTTATATAATGTGTCCTCCTAATAGAATTTAATATATTTCTATTAAACAATGCTACAGGCAAAATCTAAAAATATGCCAGCAAAGAAAAGAGTGTTAATATACATTGTAAATATACATACAAATAATTTCTTCATTTGAGATTGTCCATTTGGGCAAACATGTTGAGATATAACAAATAGAGCATGTACTTTCCAACACATGAGTCATCAATTATTTTTTTCCATATGAATTCCTTTTTGCAAATAAATGGAAGCAACTGATATTTCCCAGAGTAACATAGCTCTTTGGTCAATGAATCTAACATACTACAATGATATTTTGTACTTATTTGCCTTGGACTATATCCCACCGAAGATACCACTGGGATTTGCTTCTGAATTAGAATTTCACTAATATTTTAGGTTTTTCTAAGTACTTACATATAATCACTCCCAATTATGGAAAGTGAATGATATTCAAGAAGCACTATTCTGAATGTTTTCTAGATTTGCCTACTTGAGCATAAATCACAGCAGAAATTTTGTATAAGCATTACATTTGAAAGTGTAAATAATTCAGTTTAAATATTATTGATGATTTGAAATGCAAATCACATAATATTTTTAATTTACTTAAATAAAATCACTTTATTTTTCAGTGTTTGCTTTTAATATGAGTTATATTCAATATTTAAAAAAATATTATTTCTTCCAATATTTAACAGTCAAAATATGTTTCTGCTACTGGTATGCACAAATGATGTTTAATTTAACAGAATTATATCCATAAAAAGTACACAAAAAAAGATGCTTATTGTTGGAGACAAGATTTAATCAAAAGGATAGAAAAATTAACTGCAATAATCATTTTAAACATAATATATAAATGCTGCCTCTTATATAGTACCTGCTTTATCTCTTGTTAGTCAAATATTAAACAAAGCAATATTCAATATTTCTTATAAATTAGAACATTTCAGTGCTATTCTCTGCAATCTTATAAAAATAATTATCCATCAACCTGACCAATTCCTCATTTCAGTGAAAGATTTGAATATCACTCATCGTTATAGACATCCCCTGCAAACGGTAGATGCACTTGACTTCCTGTAACATTGGGGAGCCTTGACAGATCAGGAAGGCTCTGGATGCGTGACTTGAGTTCTTTCCGTACCAGGGATACACCAGTTAATTTGCGCTTGTATTCCTATAACATATGAAAAACATTTACATAAGTCAATCAGTCAGTCAGCCATTTCATTAAGCTATTGAGAAGCAAAAAATGACAAGAATCCCATTTAATTCATTTAATATCTGAAATGGTGCATTTTGGGACACCATAGTCTGTATAAACACAGAAATTGATTAGAATAAAACAAGCTATACAATTATACAACAATTATACAACAATACAACAAAATTGTAGATTTAAATTTATGAATTTGGGGCATAAAAATAATGAAAACTATTGTTCACTGTTCATTGTCCACCAATCAATTGCATTCATTTTGTTTTGGGAACAATCTGAGCATCTCAAGTTTTCCCAGTGTTTGACCTTGGGGGTTGAGACTATCCCAGGCTCCATTGCTCCATCGGCTCAGCTACATTCCTCAATTCCACCCCAAATCTCCCTTGCATTACAATATTTTTCCTCCCACTCCCTGTTTCTGTTGTCTGGTTGTGAGCAGGGATGCATAGTGAGTCAGCCATGACATGCTGACTCTCCAGACTAAAGATAATCCTATAAGGAAACAAACAGAAAGTTACATTTCCCCCCTTTTCCCCAATATTCTATTGAGGCTAGTTCAGATACTTAATATGGAACCTGTGGATGAGTCTAGATGCCCAAACATCCCCTGTCACCACTCATTCTATATGTGCCAGAGGGAGTCCCTCAGAAGAGGATATTGGGCTCAGGAATTTATGCCAAAACTTTGACATGAATTGTACTCCCTGATCTGAAATGGTACATTTTGGGACACCATAAAGCTGGTACACATGCTGCACAGATAGTTTAGCTAGGGATCAGATCAAAGAAATCCTGGGTCACACCACAAAGTTGGCTTGCTTGAAGAACAATTCTATAATAGTCCAGATTACACTATTCTCAGCACTCTCTGGCAGCTCCACAATAAAATCCATAGATATTTCCTTCCAGGGAGCTGTGGGGCTGGCCAGAGTTTGCAGCAGACCTGGTGGCTTGCCAGACAGCCACTTAATTGAGGCACAGTCAGGACAGAGGGACACACAGGATTCTATGTTCTTCTTCATTCTTGGCCACCAAAAATTGCCTTTTTATGAGGTGAAGAGTCTTTACGAATCTAAAATGCCCTGCCACCCTAGCATCATGGCTCCTAGTCTTCTGGCCAGCTGGAATGTATACCTTATTCCCCATCCATGCAAGCCTGTCTCTTAATGACAGATTGTCTTTATATTGTTGGAACCACTCATCTCCTCCCAGAGCATCCTTGAATGGTTGTAATAGATCTTCAGTTAACAGCAGTGGTGATGTTCTCTCATGTTTTTTAAGGGCTGGTGCCATAAATTGTCTGGATGGAATGATAGTTAATGATTTCCTCTCAGGCGGTGTATTGTGGCATTTGAGAGAGTGCATTTGCCAGAAACCTTTCATAAGTAGCAGAGGGTAAAGTTGAAACAGTTGAAGTATTGGGCCTATTGGAACTTGTTTAGGAGAGCTTTTGGGGAGATTTCAACATTTCTAGGTTCTTGTGGTTCATCCACACTTCAAAAGAAATCTTACTGCTCTCCAAGAATTATCTTCATGTTAGGACAGCCCAACAGACCCTGTAGGTTTTCTTCTCTCAAATAGCCCACTGCCTTTCAGTTTCAGACAGCTTGAGAGCCATACACACTGCAACTCTCGCTTGGCATTCCTGTGGAGCAGTACTGCTCCTACAGCCATGCCATGAGCATCTGCTTGTATCACAAAAGGCTTATCTGGATCAAGATGTTTTAGGACTAGTTCCACAGTGAAAAGGCGTTTTAGCTTCTTGAACACAGTTTGGAACTTAAGTGACCAGGTCAAGGGCTGGTTGGACTTGGGCTTAGCTTCTCCCTTCGTTTTCAGCAGGTTGCTGATCAGTAGGGTTATCTGGGAGAATGTGAGGATAAATTGGTGGTAGAAGTTTTCAAACTTGAAAAAACTCTGCAACTGCCTCCTTGTTCAAGGGGGTTTCCGCTCTAGTATCACCCCAACTTTACTGGAGTCCATCTCCCCAACTTCTTTTGAAATCTGATATGACCGGATAGTCTAGGCTGATCTTATAAAAGTCACATTTGGACAGCTGTGCATAAAGTTGAGCCTTCTGCAGTTTCTGGAGCACCACTCTTACCAATTTCACATGCTCCTGCCTGGTCTTGGTATAGATAAAATATCGCTAGCCAAGACCCTTTGTATACGTGCTCATATAAGACTTCATTTATCAATTACATGAACACCACAGTAGCTCCTTGTAATGCAAATGGCATTACACAGAACTGGTAACACCCTAGGGGCAATTAAATGCTTTCTCCCATTTGTTCCCTTCCCTAATCCTCACTCAGTAATATGCCTTTCACTTTGTGAAAATTCTCTCTTCAGCAAGGTGCCCTAGTATGTCCTTCATTAATGGGAGGGAGTATATATTTTCTTTGCAGATATAGTTTTTACAGATTAACAGAGTTGTGTGGTCTTACTAAGGCTTTATAGAGTAGTATTAGTACTTCACTTGATCTTGATTGTATCCCTCTGTTAATACAACTTAGGATTGCATGGCTTTTTTGGCTGCTGCTGCTGCACACTGCTGACTCATATTTAACTAGTTATCCACTAAGGCTCCAATATCCCTATCACAGTTACTGCTATTAAGCCTGGTTTTATCCTGTCTATAAGTGTATTTTTGGTTTTTCTTTATAAGTGTAGGACTTTACTTTTCTCTACATTGAATTTCATTTTGTTTAGACAGGGCCCAGTGTTCAAGTCCGTCAAGACTATCTTCTAGGGTGTTAGCTTTTCCTGCCACCTTAGTATCACTTGAAAATTTGGTAAGTTCCCCTTCTATTCCCTCATCTAATTCATTAATATATTGAAGAGTACTGGGCCTAAAACAGAACCTTGTGGTACCCCACTGCTCACTTCTCTCCATGTAGACCCATTAAGGACTACTCGTTGAGTATGGTTTGTCATCCAGTTGAGAATCCATCTGGTGGTGATGCTATTTATCCTACTTTTCTCTAGCTTACCAAGAAGTAGGTTGTGGTTTACTTTGTTGAATGCCTTGCTGAAATCTACGTATATTATGTCCACAGTATGTCACTGGTCTACTAATTTAGTCACCATGTTGAAGAATGAAATAAGATTGGTTTGGCATGATATTATTTTTAACAAAGCCGTGTTGACTGCTAGTTATTACTGTACTCGTTTCTAGATGTTGGCAGATCTGTTTTTTTCTTATCTTTTCTAGTATCTTCCCAGGTATTGATGTTAGGCTGATTCTTTTGTAGTTTCCTTGGTCTGTTTTTTTCCCCCCTCCCCCCTCTTTTGAAGATGGAGCCATACCGGCTCCTTTCCAGTCCTCTGATAATTTCCCGGTTGTAAAAGATAAGTCTCATTTCTTCTTAAGAAAAGTGAAAATATGTGTTAATCTGAATTCCTATGGACAGTAAAAGGATGAGTCTGATTTCCTCTTAAATTAGTGAAAAACAAGCTTGATTCTGACTTTCTCTTAACCAGGAATGAAGCTGGGCGAAGTCCTTCTGTTAAACTAATGCTGCAAAGGATTTAGTCTCTGAATCCTCTCTGTTTCTCTCTCTGAGCAAGAAAGTTTAAAAGCCCATTTGAATCCCCCTATTTGCAAGAGACAAACAAGTTGCATCATCTCTGTCTCTCTCTGCAACCTCTGTGACTGTTTTGCAAACAAGAGACTGATTTGAGTAAGAAGCTGTGTTATCTTCTGGCTCTTGAATCACTAAAACTGTTCATCTGGAAGAAGGAATTCATGCCATAAAGGGGCCCAACTTTACTCAAATTTATGATAGTGGCCTCCAAGCAACAGAGTCATGAATACTTTAGGTTGGCTTTCCAAAGACTGAGGAAAGGTATTAGCAATTGAAAGAGATCTCCATGGAGATGAGCCATTTCCATAGAAACAAATCATAACCCCACCCCTCCAAAGAGGGAATCTACATCTGTAAGGAGGTAAACAAACCCAGCCTGTGGCTAACTTTGTTTGAAAGCTGAAGAAGCATTTCCCTTTATTGGAATTTAGAGGCAATCTCAAGTCTAAGGACAGTAGCCTATATTCCTCAACAAAGGGAAATCGCCTGATCACAATCTGCTCCAAACATTAGTTTAAATCACAGCATCCTTTGGTGACTACTCTTCATAGCATAACTGCCTGCAATCAAGCTACTGTTGCAGCACCACCCAGTGGTCAAGTAGTGAATTTCAAAGGCGTTTCCTAAATTCAGCTACTCGCTTGCAATGCGCTCTAGTGACCAACCTGTCTACTACACCAGTGTTTTCCAGACCTCGCAACGCACTCTAGTGACCAACCTGTCTACTACACTAGCGTTTTCCAGACTTCGCAACGCACTCTAGTGACCAACCTGTCTACTACACTAGCGTTTTCCAGACCTCGCAACGCACTCTAGCGGCCAACCTGTTTACCTGCACCAGCGTCTACCAGACCTCGCAACGCACTCTAGCGGCCAACCTGTGAATTTCAACCGAGTCTCCTAAATTCAGCTACCCACTTGCAGCGCACCCTAGTGGAAAAAAAGGGAATTGCATGGAAAACCGCTAAATTTTCCAAAATCCACCTTTTACCAATCTAAAGCATGGCAGCGTCTTCAGCCATGACAGATGTCTTTGATGTACCAGAGGACTCGAACCCTCCACCCTTGATATAAACATGGAGCTTGGTTCCCAAAACCCATAATCAGATGTCCAAACTTTCGGAAAAGCACAGGTACCTCAGAAAGCCTATGACCTCAGACAGCATAGGAAGCCTACCAAGGCCATGCAGTTACACATGGGGGAGGATTGGAACTGGCAGTATTGATGCTATACAGACTCATGGTCGGAGCTGGTGAAGATCTGCGATATCCCCAAATGCAAGTTGTCCCTCGAGAGCATCCACTCATTGGAGAAGGAGATAGATAAGCTTCTCGCATGGTGGAGAAAGTAACCTCAAATCCATCCAGTCGAGGCTGGATGACTCAAAGCTCCAACAGCACATACAATGCTTCAAAGAGTTAAACAAGGAATGTGAGGACTACGTTCAGAAAGGCAAAGACTCCCTCCAGGCTGCTGCACGATGCACTACAGCTGAAAGAAATGTCAAGGGAGAGGGCCACATCCAACATAGTCCCTCAATCACAGGTGGCTTCCTCCCACTATTCTAAGAAAGCCTCCTCCCTCCGTCCTAAGCCAACTAGATCTCAAATAGTTTCCAGCTTCTCATGGCAATTCTTTGCCGCTAGCTCTTCCCATCCCTCCAAAGCATCCTCCTGGCGCAGCAACACATCTAAGGCCTCTAAAGCAGCAAGTTATGCCGAACAAGCTGCAGAAGCTCAAATAGAAGTTGCAGTAGCAGACGCAGATCTACGTGCAACAGAGGAGGTGACACAGCAGAAGGAGACAGTAGCAGCTCAAGCAGAAGAAATGGCCAGCCAACAGGCAAAAATGGCCAAAGCTCAGGCCAGCCAACAGCAGAAATGGCCAAAGCTCAGGCCAAATTGGAGTTGCTTGAACGACAAAGGGAGACGGCAGCAAAGACGGCACGGGCCACAGCATTACGGAAGGTGGCCAACAACGCCTCCTTCAACTTCAACCTTGGAGAATTGGAAAGAGAGAGAGCCCAGATAAACGTGTCAAGGCCTATGTAGATGAGCAGTACTCGCTACAGCACAAGCAAGTGGAACCGGTACAGTTAGTTAGCAGCCTCCCAAAACCAAGGGATCGAAGGGGAGAATCTCAACCACAGGATCTAAATGCCAGTCAAAAAATTGACAACGTAAAACCTAAAACTCGAGATTCCATTCTCAAAAACAGCAAACCTACCTCACTGTCTCATGACCTGCTGGGCAAGCAAATTAGCCCACCAGTAACAACGAAGATTTCTCAACTGGTAGGCATACAAGCAGCCACAATTGGCGCACTCAATTTAAAGGCAAAATAGTTCCTGCCACACCCTCAAGGCAACTCTAACGCAGATGTATGGCAAGACAAATGTGGTACCCATACCTGGCAGCAAGAGAGACTACCCGTGTATGTGTTAACGGATCATGACCTCCTCATGAAGTACTCTGAGGAGAACTATGAACCATCTACGACACATACCTTCGAGCCAGAACGCCATGCCTATGAGAATGCTGCACCAAGGGATGATCTGCCATCACAGAGAGGAAACAGAGAACAGTTACCATCATGGGGAAAGCTGGACTTACCAGCTAACAGTGTCTATAAATTTAACAACAAGCCAGGCAGAGAATACCTACTGTGGAAGCATGTTTTCACAGGTACCATTCAACAAGAAAGGCCGTGTCCTGGCGAAGAACTTACATTTCTGTTGGCATGGCTGGGACCATGGTCTGTTGAAATAGTGAAAGATATCTACTCATCCCTACTAAACGACCCAGGCACCACCCTGAAACGAGCGTGGGATGCACTTGACCGGAAGTATAGCAATTCCACATTGATGGAATACTCGCTCTTGGAATGACTTGATGGTTTCAAGTGTATCAACTGCAATGAACCCTAAAGGCTGGAAGAATTTTCCGCCATTCTTATGCAGCTGCGGACAGCCAAAACATGTTCTGACTTAACAAGACTTGCTTGCCTTGACCAGTTCATAATGCAAGAAGTAATCATTACCAAACTACCAAAAGAGATACTGGAACAATGGATTGTTTTGTCTGATGCCTTCTTGGCCACGAACCAAAACAGAGAGCCACCCTTTGCCCTTCTCAAAGAATTTGTTGCCCAACAAACAAAGCCCTGCAACAGCTATCGAAACCTCTGCCTCAGAAACAGCTATCTCCCAACTGACAAAGAACACAACCGAAACTACATCTTTCAAAAGTATAGCGCAAATTGCAAGAGAAAAGAACTTTGCGGCTGTACATAAAATGGAGATCGCTACCCCACCCGTTCAGAGTATGGGCGAAGACATGTCAGAGACAACCCAAGATAGACTTCCAAGAACAAAGAAAGTCCAGATTCTCAACAACTCTCGACACTCACTGAACAGGTGCCAGGCATTTGCACAGAAACCTCTGCACCTACGGAAAGCTTTGATAAGGAAGTACAAACTTTGCTATAGGTGTTGCGAGTCTAAGCAACACACGGCCAAAGACTGCACAGCTAAGGTGCAATGTTACTTATGCAACAGCAACAAGCACCCGGACACTCTGCATCCAGACTCTGAGCCACCACAGCAGACAACTCATAACCCTCCCTTTGCCAAGGAGCCTCAGCATGTTACAGAGGCACGCCAGTGGTGAGTGGCAACTGCACGGCAGTGTGAGATTACACACTATCCCCACGCTTGTGTCATCAGATCTGCTTAGCCAATGTTTACCCTGATGGATGCCCAGAAGAAGCAGTGAAGCTGTATGTAATAGTGGATAATCAGAGCAATGGCTCGCTGGCCAGATCTGCATTCTTTGACCTCTTTGACATTCAAAAGGAAGAAGTGCACTTCACGATATCAATGTGCTCCATACCACAAAGCACAGTGGGGAGGAGAGCTACTGGACTCCATATAGAGTCATTAGATGGGAGTTCCCAGTTCCCACTGCTGCCTGTGTAAGAATGGGATGGGATACCAGGTGATTGCAGCCAGATTGCAACACCAGAGGTAGCAAGCAACATACCTCATCTGAAGCACATGGCTCATCACTTTCCTGCTCTAGATCTGGAAACCGAGATTCTGCTCTTGTTGGGAGTAGATTAATTGAGAATTGGGAGCTGTCCCCTTAAGGGAATGCCTCATGGGAAATGTAGTTCATGTCATGTGGTTATATCTGTAATCCTGATTGGTCACTGAATTGACCCTTGGTTGGTTTTTTGGGGAGTTTCCTTTATTCTTGCTTGGACTTTAGCATCATGCTGGTGTCTTTCCCTTTGCTCCATCGTTATGGGATGAAGATAATATTTTCACACTATGAAAACAACTATGCAAAGATTGGACATTAGATGAATCTCAACATAACTGTGAGTTATACCTTGAGGCTGCCTATTACAATCCAATAAAGAAATTTTGTATGGAAGCCTTTGTAGAGTTTATCTAACTGTCAGCCATAAAGTTAAAGACAGAGCACCAGTGCTCCAGGATTTTTGAAAGATGTGGGACAGTGGTTCTGAGATGACATCTGCCAGCTCCTTTAGAACTCTGGGATGTAATCCATCAGGTTCTGGTGATTTGTATTCATGAAGATCAGAGAGCTGTTCTCTTTCTATTCATAGTTCAGCCCCCTATAGTCCACATATAATTGTAGACCTAGCCTTCTTTTACTTGAAGAGCACAGGGGCCCACCAATGTTGCTGGTTGGATGAAACCCCCTGGCTAGATTTTTGTCTATCAATACATGAAATCCCCCATTTCCCTGGGTGTCATCTATCTTCAGCTTCAACAATTTAGCCCCCAGCACAATCTCAACTGCACAATCTGTGGGTCAATGGGGTTGAAATGTGTCCAATTCCTTCTTGCTAAAGGCATCAGCTAAATTGCAATATTCCTTTGAAATCAGCAGGTCTAAACCATCACTTCCCTCCATTGTATTAGCGGGTTCCACTTTTGCCTACTTTCAGGAGCATGGTAGACTCTCAGCACTTTCACTAGTCCTTATTGGTTGACTGCTTTTCTCCATTTCCACCACTTATTTTTGAATAAGGGGCTAAAATAAATCTAATAATCTTTACATGGGTCCCAGCTTTGAGCTTGACAGGTTTGGTCAGGCAGATTGCTGGCACTCTGCCTGTAATCCAATTGGGCAAATACCATAGGCTGTGTTAATTTCCTCAGTCATACCTCCAACTTCTCTACCACTTGGGGGCTAACCAGGCATTTGGTGACCCTGAATCCAATAGGGCAATAAGGATCCATATTACTCCTGAAGGGGTTACCAACATTTCCTAGCCGTCATAGGGATGATGATGCTACTTACCATTGGGTCATTTTCTCTTTCACTGTCACTTTCCTAAAAGACAGCTCCTGTCTTGATGGATGTCAGAGTTCCTTCATCCCGACTGGATTGAGAGGGAGAGAATTCCATGACCTGCTGCCTTACTCAAGTCTTTTCCTTTGACTTCACTTTGCTGCTCCAGGAGAGCATTTATCAGACATGGCATGAAGCATTTGGTGACTCAGTATAATTCCTTTCCACAGCAGAAGCAAGTTCCTAGACATTGGTGAGGCTTCCCTCCTCTGGTTGGAGGCGCACTCTTTTCCTCCTTTGGGAGTCATTCACTTATCTGGCATCTAGCAGGATCAACTCTCCTGCCCAATATGTTCACGGTATTCCATCAGGTCAATTTCCACTTCAGTAGCTTACTGCTATCATGCTTGCAGATTGCGCAGCAACCCCCTGGGGCAGGCAATTGTGGTATAGCTTCTTATTCAGTCTTTCCCAAAATTGGTAGATTAGTATATGCTCAGGCCAGTCTCCTTAATGGCTAGCCAGGCTATGGAAGTCTTGAATGTACTCTGTTACAAGTTGTTTGCCTTGCTTTAGGGCATGGATGCAGGCTTCTGTATGCTGGGCTGCTCTCATAGGGCTCACATTAAGGCATTGAGATCATTCACCTCCAGAGTTTCCTCATTGTACAAAGACACCAACCATCTAGAAACAATTTCCTCCAGATTGGCTGTGATGGTGTGGACCTAGGCTGCATTGTCTGGGTACATTGCTCCATAGTATTCCATGTGATGCCAGGCCTAGATACTCATCGAAATGAACAACTGGGGAGTGGTGGCTGCTCTTCTAGGACATATCCTAGGAACAAACCAGCTGCTGCCATCAGTGCTGGTGCTCTAGCCACCACTAAGCCCGTTGGTGCTGCCTGCTGAAATGCTGAAAGTGAAGCAGTGGAACTGGTCGCCATCACTGCCAGTGCTAGGGTTCTAATTACAGCCATAGATTCTGGCATCACTGGCTACAAAAGGAGAGGAAAGGAGTAGCTAGTCACTGGTGGCTTCACACCTCCCAACCCTGTTACTGTGACTGCATCTCCCGATATTCAGTTGCACAAATCTTCATTCCCCCAAACTTCTCCCTCAACTGCTCCATGGATGATCTGTGGGCAGCAATAGGGAGCTTCCACTCAGTGGGGTCATTCCACTTGTCCAGTCATCTCACTTTCCATTTGTCTCCCCAGATCACATTAACCCCAGAAGGACAAGGGTTTTTTTGGCCTCTGTGCCTTGCCCACATACATCACCCAGTGGGTCTTCAGTCCCTGGTATGGAGTGTCTTTTGCTTGGTCTTTTATGGCTGCAGATTTTTGCTCAAACCTTTCAGCCTTTAGTTTTATGAGTGTGCCAACTGGTTACATCCCTTCTCTGGCTTGAGGCGGTGTTGGAGCTTCTCTATCCAGGACCACTCCTGCTTCTTCTTTTCTTCTGAATCTTTATCTACAGTCAACATTTCCAAGTTGTTGGCCTCCTGGTGGGATGTAGGCAGGTCACTATTATGAGAACTGGCCTAATGCCAACCTTCCCATTGGTAAAATGCAGCAAAAGAAACTTTGATAATTGATATTGATAATTCCACATAAGCACAGATGTAGGAAAGCCAGTTCTAAAGTTTTCACGTGAAAACAAACATAGGAAAAATCCCCCTTTCCCCCTGGACCTCCCCACTGTTCACTGTCCACCAATCAAGTGCATTCGTTTTATTTTGTGAGCGCCTTGAAGTTTTGTCAGTGTTTGTTTCGGGGTGTTGGGATTGTCCCAGGCTCTTTCAGCTCACTTGCATTCCTTCCCACTCCATTTCTGTTATCTGGTTGTGAACAGGAGTGCATAGCAAGACAGAATCATTATAGTGCTAAAATTCATGAAAAAAATCATGATTGATAATGTATCTAGAGATAAGATGGTTATGTAATAAGAAAGAATAATATATACCACATTTTTTGGACTATAAGATGCTCCAAAGTATAAGATGTACCTAGCTTTTGGGGAGGAAAACAAGTTAAAAAAATCTGCCTCTGCCTCCCAGCAATTTGCCTCCTTGTAGCAAACAGCAAACAGCCTGTTTCAGCCTCAGCACAGCCTGATTAGCACAAACAGCTGATTGTCAGCTGGATCTGCCTTAAACTGCAGGGATCACCATCACCTATTGCCGCCTCTGCGGGCCCCGTTTTTGGCTTCCATATCCCATTTTTGGCCTCTGCGGGTCCCATTTTCTGCCCATTTCAATCCCTGCCACCCGGATTTGATTTTGACAAGACACAGAATGCTTAAAGATTTTGAAAACTGGATTCTAGTGGGGCTTTAAGATTTTAGATAGTTCTCAACTTATGACTACAATTGAGACAATTACTAAGTGAATTTTGACACGTTTTATGAGGTTTCTTGCCTCAGGTGTTGAGTGAATCATTGCAGTTGTTAAGTTAGTAGCATGGTTACTAAGTGAACCTGGCTTCTCTATTGCCTTTGCTTGTCACAAACAGCAAACAAACTGCATTGATCACATGAACTGCAGCTATCATAAATGAGAATCAGTTCCTAAGTGCCTGAATGTTGAGCATGCGACCACAGGGATGCTGAAACAGTTGTGTGAAAAAATGGTTATAAGTTACTTTTATCAATGCTGTTGTAACTTTGAAAGATCACTAAATTAACTATTGTAAGTTGAGGACTGCCTTTATAGGCTTCAATATGGTGCAAAACATTATGCCAATTAAAATACTGAAGGAGACTTTAAAGAATGGAATCAGAAACAGTGGCCATAATAGCAACAATGTCAGTTATGATATCAATTTCTATGAATAGATTATGTCCAAAAGATGTTATTGAAGAAATGTCAGATGTAGAACAATTTTTGTCTGATACAATAGAGATTATATTGGAAGTGGATTGATAACTGATAGGTCAAGATAATTATTTAGAAAAGGATAACTGGATCTACAAAAGAAATTGGCTGAAGTTTTAAAATTTAAGGGGGAAATATAAATGACAAACCAAGAAAATGACCTGGTTATTCTCTCCTCTACTGGATTTTCAAAAGAGGTTTGTTAAGATCTTGAAGAACTCTATGCAATGGAACAAGAAATAAATGGAGATAAATCAATCCCAAATGATATTTGAATGAACTAAAGATTAAGACTAATAAAAATATATAATGTAAAATTACTTTATTTGATCAAGGTTAAAATAAGATATGCTGTTACTTCTTGGGACTTTCTGCTGAAACCAGAATTGAAAACATGATACTTTATGGATAAGTTTAGATAACAGATAGTATCTGGGATAAAGAGAAAAAAAATTAATATTAGAAAGAGTAAAGTGTTACTAAAATTGTTTTTATTTGTGATGAAAGTGGGAAGTCATTTCTTTATATATTCCTTTTTATTATGTGCTCATATTTTCCTTATTTTCTTTGCATTTTCTACTTCTCTCTAGAATAGCTGGAATCTGCAAGGAAGGAGTCAGGAAAGCTAAGGTTCCAGAATAAGCTAAAATTAGCAATTAATATCAAAAATAATAAAATAAATTTTATTTCAAAATGTAGGGAACAAGAAAAGACAAGAAAACAATAGGTCCACTAACGGGAGCAGATGGCAAAAAATTGACAGGCAGCAGGGAAAAAGCAGAACTGCTTAATTACTTATTTGCATCTTTTTCTTTGCAAAAGAAACAGCCCAATGGATCAAAAGCAGCAAAGGGAAATAGAATAGGTACAAAAATCAAAACAGGCAAAGGATTAGTAAGAAAATACCTATCCATGCTGGATTAGTACAGATCACGTGGGCCACAATGTTTACATCCCAGGATTTTGAAGAAACTTGCAGTTGTAATTTTGGAGCCATTAATTTTTAATAGCACAGGGGAAATGCCAGACTCAAAAAGAATTGATGTGGTTCCAATCACACAAAAAGGGATAAAATGGATCCAGGAAATTATAGGCCAATCTATTGACATCAATAGCTGAGAATATCCTGGAAAAGATAATCAAGTCGAGGATTTGTGAGCACATAGAAACAAACTAGTACTAAGCATGGGTTAGTTAAAATGAGATTAAACCAGACAAACCTAAATTAAATTAAATTAAATAAATTAGTGGATCAGTAAAATGCCATGGACATAGTATGTGGATTTCAGTAGATCATGTGATAAAGTAGACCTCAGCCTACTTCTTGGTAAGATAAAAACAATGCGGGTTAGAGAGTACCACTACCAGAAGGATTTGCAATTGGATTTGCAATTGGCTAACCAATTACTCTTAGTGGGGAGTCCTCAACTGAACTACATCTACATGGAAGAAAGCGGGCAGTAATGTACCTCAAAGTTTGGTTTTGAGTTTAGTACTCTTCAACAACTTTATAAATGATCTAGATGAGAATAGAATGGGAACTTATCAAGCTGGGAGGGGGGATTGCTAACACTTTGAAAGAGAGACTCAATATCCAAAAGGACCTTGATATATTTGAATACTGGAACTCTATGTGACAATTTAATTAATGAGAAAAGGTTCTTTACTTGAGCAGAGAAACCAAATGCATGGATACAGAATAGGTGATAATTGGTTAGTAGTAACCATGAGAAAAATTTAAGGGTCCTAATGACCACTACTTAAATATGAGCTAGTAGTATGCTGTATTTGCCAAAAAGGCCAGTTCAGTCCTAGCTTGTATCCACAGAAGGATAGCATCAAGAAAATGAGAAGTGATTTAGACAACAAATGGTGAGACAACATTTGGAATACTGCATATGTAGTTCTGGTTACCACAATACAAAAAACTGAGATCCTGGAAAGGGTAAAAAGAAAAGGGACAACAATGATAAATGAACTGAAGGTTAATTATATGACAAGGACTTGATGGTATGTCTGGTCTATTGAACAGAAGCATTATGAAAGGACATGATAAAAGTGTTCCAGTACTAGAAGGGCTGTTACAAAGAGAAGATGGATTTATTTTGTAAGATATCAGAGGGAAGGACAAGAAATAATGGGTGGAAGCTTGTTAAATAGAGAGAAATTAACCTAGAAAGAGAAATTTTCTGTCAAGGAGTACCTGTGTTTCTTATGGCCAACTTAAGAGCTTTGAAAAACTTTGCAGTTAAAAATTTATTTAAAATTGGTCACAATTTCTTAGTTAACATTAATGATGCTTTACTTCATCTTCATCTGTCACTCTGGTTTAAAATATTGACTTAATATTGCTTAAATGTTTATATTTTTTCTTAAAGCCACACAACACAAACACACACACACACACACACACATTCATCACCCAAATGTTTTTTTTTAAGAACTGCTATTATGTTCCATTATTCCATTTTCTTGATAATTTTGTTCAATAATAAAGCACAGAAACACAAGAGCAATAGAAAAAAAGGTCCAATCAATGTAAACTAAATATTGCCAAGGTAGTTCAACATTCAAAAAAAGAAAAAGGAAATTCAAGTAGGCCAAATTTCTTAAGCATGTTTAAAACTTTCCCCAAACCTCAGCAACAGATATCTGGTATAAATTTTTACACTTTCAGTTGTCCTGGAAGCCCTTAAATCTGGCTCTATTTCAGGGCCTAAGTGTTTGCAGAGTCCTGCTGAACTTTTTTTAATAGATGTCATTTATGTGGATTTATCTGGGAAGTCATACTTCTTTAAATTTCATATTTTGGAGGCTTTTTGGAGTTGCATGGGCTCAAACTCCAATAAATATGTAAAATAAAAAGTTAAAAAGTCAGCTTTAAGATTTCTTAATAAATAATTTGAAATTATGGATGAATGGTAAAAATAATTTGTACGATAATAAACTAAGTTGCTCACAGGGGTTAGGAAAGAAGTCCAATCTAAAGAGAGGTTAATAAAATAATAAATATGGTTCAATGTAAGTCAATTAACAAGAAAAACTATTAGCCCAAATTCTTATTATTATACACTGCTAGGCAGGCATGGGGAGCAGAGGTGTAAACTTTTTTCTTTACGAATGATCAGAAATTCAATCAATTAGAATAGAGATGGAAAGACCTTGAAGGTCTTCTAGTCCAACTCCTAGCTCAAGCAGGAGACCCTATACCATTTGAGACAAGTGGCTGTCCAGTCGCTTCTTAAAGCCTTTCAGTGATGAAGCATCCACAACTTCTCAAGGCAAGCTGTTCCATTGGTTAATTGTTCTCACTGTTAGAAAGTTCCTCTCTTCTAAGGTTGCTTCTCTCCTTGATTAGTTTCCATCTATTGTTTCTTGTCATGTCTTCTGGTATTTTGGAAAATAAGTTGACCCCCTCTTCTTTATGGCAGCCCCTCAAATAATGGAATACTGCTATCAGGTGATTCCTAATCCTTCTTTTCTCTAGACTAGCCATTCATACACTAGGACTCCCAAGTTCCCACTCAAAGTTAGTGTTTTTGAGCCAGGTTTTACCTAATCTATACTTATACCTTTGCTTTTTCTTGCCTAAGTGTAAAACCTCTTTTCTTCACATTAAATTTTATTTTATTTTATTGGATAGGTCTCATTGTTCAAATCTGTCAAGATCTATTTGGATCCTGAGCTTGTCTTTTGTGGTGTTTATTCCTACCAGCTTTGTGTCATTTCCAATTTGATCAGTTGCCCTTCTATTTCCTCACCTAGGTCATTTATATTTAAGAGTATTGGGCCTAACACAAAACCTTGTTGTATTCCACTGCTTACTTCCCTTCATGTAGATATAGTACCATTAAGTATGATTTGTCACCCAGTTACAAATCCATCTGGTGAGGATGATGCCTATTCCATATTTTTCTAGCTTACCAGTCTATCGTGTTGAATGCTTTAATGAAATTTATATAGCACTTTGCTCATCTACTAAAGAATAAAATAAGATTGCTTTGGTATGATCTGTTTTTAACAAACCCATGTTGGCTTCTACTTATAATTTTGTTTCTAGATGTTTGAACGTGTTTTTTATTATCTTTTCCAGGATCTTCCCAGGTAGTAATGTCAGGCTGATTGGTCTGTAGTTTCCTGGATCTATTTCCCCCTATTTTTTTTTTTTTGTTGGAAGATGGGAACCACATAATCTCTTTCCAATTCTCAGGTAGTTTCCCTATGCTCCAATATTTTTGAAACATATGGTACAATGGTTCTGAGATAACATCTGCCAGTTCCTTCAGAATTCTGGGATGTTATCTTATCAGATCCTGATGATTTATATTCTTCAAGATCAGACAGGTGTTCTTACCAGTTTCTTGCTTATTTTAATTTTTATTTCTAATTTGTCTTTTATGGTTGTTTTTGGTAGGTTAGGCTATAGTTTCCTTTTGTGTGAAGACATGCAAAGAATGAGTTAAGCAGCTCCACTTTCTCTCTACTGCCTGTTACTTCCTTGCCATCTTCTATTTAGTAGACTGACTTTTTTCTTGTTATTTATATGTTGAAAGAAACTTTTTTATTGTCTTTGATTATTGTTCCAAGTCTTAGTTCATTCTAAGCCTTTGCTTTCCTGATCTCCTAATGGTCTGCCCCTTTGTTTTTTTTGTAGTTGTTCTTTTTGTTTCAGTTTATCAGAGAGATCTTTGTGCAACCATGTTGGTTTCTGTTTGGATTTCTTGTTTTTCTTTTTCAGTGGTATTGAGCTAAACTGGGCTTTCATGACTATATTTTTAAAGTTTTCCAAGCTTCTTGAGTTGTTTTCCCCTTTAAGATTTTAAGCCATGGAATCAGAGGTGGTATTCAGCAGGTTCTGACCAGTTCTGGGGAACCGGTAGCGGAAATTTTGAGTAATTCAGAAAACTGGCAAATACCACCTCTGACTGGGACATTTTTACAGTATCCTTACCCTGCCACGCCCACCAGGCCACACCCACAGAACCGGTAGTAAAATTTTTTGAATCCCACCACTACATGGAATCCTTCCAAACTTTCTCTCTAAGAGACTCTTAGATTCTTAAAGACACTGACTTGATTATGTTCTGTTGTTTGGGATTGCATTATATTGAATTCCAATGACATAAACTCTCTCACCCAAAATTCCAGCAACTTCAACTTCTCCTATCACATCTTCTCTATTAATAAGAATTAGTCCAGTATAGCTTTTTCTCTAGTCTCCTCCTCTACCTTTTGGATGATGAACTATATTGATTAGCAGTCTGTTTGATCTCCCAATTGCTACAGAATTTGCCTCCCAGTTGATATCAAGGCAATTATTCCTATAGTATGTTTCTTACATACATTTGTTAATTGGTTAGCAAAAAGTTCAACTATTTCTTCTGCATGAGTGTGGTGGTCTATAGTATATGCCTATAGCAGTATCATTTTCCCTTTTATATTCTAGGAGGCTTTCATCCTTGTGAAAGGATGGTATGAAGGCTTGACATCCATAGGTGGGGGTTGTGCTTACAGCCCAACACCGTGCAGGACGTTTGACATTTGCCAGAGAACACCAAGATTGGCAAATTCGCCACTCTGTGCTCTGTGCACTTCACAGATGAAAGCAGGTTCACACTGAGCACATGTGACAGACGTGACAGGGTGTGGAGACGCAATGGAGAATGTTCTGCTGCCTGCAACATCCTCCAGCATGACCAGTTTGGCAGTGGGTCAGTAATGGTATGGGGTGGTATTTCTTTAGGGGGTCGTACAGCCCTCCATGTGCTCACCAGAGGTAGCCTGGCTATCATTAGATACCGAGATGAGATCCTCTGACCCCTTGTGAGACCATATGCTGGTGCGGTTGACCCTGGGTTCCTCCTAATGCACAACAATGCTAGACTTCATGTGGCTGGAATGTGTCAGCAGTTCCTGCAAGACGAAGGTATTGATGCTATGTACTGGCCTGCCCATTCCCCAGACCTGAATCAAATTGAGTACATCTGGGACACCATGTCTCGCTCCATCCACCAACACCACATTGCACCACAAACTGTCCAGGAGTTGGGGTATGCTTTAGTCCAGGTGTGGGAGGAGACCCCTCAGGAGACCATTTGCCACCTCATCAGGAGCATGCCCAGGCCTTGTAGGGAGGTCATACAGGCACATGGAAGCCACACATACTACTGAGCCTCATTTTGACTTGTTTTAAGGACATTACATCAAAGTTGGATCAGCCTGTAGTGTTTTTTTCCACTTTAATTTAGAGTGTAGCTCCAAATCCAGATCTCCATGGGTTGCTAAATTTGATTTCCATTGATAATTTTTGTGTAATTTTGTTGTCAGCACATTCAACTATGTAATGAACAAAGTATTTAATAAGAATATTTCATTCCTTCAGATCTAGGATGTCTTATTTTTGTATTCCCTTTATTTTTTTGAGCAGTGTATAAAACCAAGAATGAAAAGCCTCCTAGAATGCATATGGTTAATAAAAAAGAAACAAAGAATGGCATAGCCCTAGATGTATGTTATAGGTCACCCAACCAAGCAGAAGAAATATACGAACCTTTGGCTAACTAGTTAAAAATGTATGTAGAAAACAGACTACAGTAGTAATGGTAGACTTCAGCTACTCTGATATCAGCTAGGAGACAAATTCCACATCAAGTGGGAGATTTGAAGGGGTTCCTGAACAACCTATTGAGAACTTTGCCATCCCAAAAGTAGAAGAGTGTACAACTGTACTGGATTTAATTTTTACTAATAGAGAAGTGACAGAGCAGTTCAAGCTGCTGGGCAAGAGTGACTATATCATATTGGAATTCAACATAATACAAATCCCAAAATAGAACATAATCAAACCAATATCTTAGAGTTTAAAAGAGTTGATTTTAACAAACTTAGAGACAGCTTATAAAGGATTTGGTGGATGGAAATTTTAAAGAGGAAAACAACTAATGAAGCTTGGAAAACTCTACAAAATATGATCATGAAAGCCCAGTCCAGCTCAATACCACTGAAAAAGAAAAACAAGAAATCAAAAAGGAAATTAGCATAGTTACACAAAGTACTCTCTTATAAACTGAAAGACAGAAAGTATTTGTATAAAAAATAGAAAGAGAGGGACATAACTAAGGCAGAATACTAACAAGTAAACAGATAATCAGAGTTGGAAGGGATCTTATAGGTCATCTAGTCCAAACCCTCCCCGCCAAGCGGGAGTCCCTACACCATTTCTGACAAATGGCAGTCCAATCTCTTCTTGGAAGTCTCAAGTGATGACACTCCCACAACTTCTGAGGGCAAGCTGTTCCATTGCTTATTTGTTCTCACTGTTTTTCTCCTTATTTCCAGGTTAAATCTCTCCTTGTTCAGTTTCCGTCCATTATTCTTTGTCTGGCCTTCGGGTGCTGTGGCAGCCCCTCAAATATTGGAAGACGGCTAGCATGTCTCCCCTGGTCCTTCTCTTCACTAGACTAGCCATGCCCAGTTCCTGTAACCATTCGTCATATGTTTAGTCTCCAGTCCCTTAATCATCCTGGTTGCTCTTCTCTGTACTTTTTCTAGAGTCTCAACATCTTTTTTATAATGTGGTGACCAAAACTGGATGCAGTACTCTAGGTGTGGTCAATACCACTGAAAAAGAAAAACAAGAAATAAAAAAGGAAACTAGCATAGTTACACAAAGTAACCCAAACCGGCAAAAGAAAAACAATAAGTAAAAAAGGAAACTAGCATAGTTACACAAAGTAACCCGAACCGGCAAATATGAAGTTAGAAAAGCTAAAGTTCAGAATGAAGTATAATTTTCAACAGATGTCAAAAGTAATTTTACAACAAGAAAAAAGTCAAGGAAAGAGTCAGTCCACCGATGAGAGAAGTTTCCAAGGAAGTAACAGGCAGTATACAGAAAGCAGAGCTGCTTAATTCATTCTTTGCATCTCTCTTCATGTAAAAAGATACTACAGGTTAACCTACCGAAACTATGAAAGACAGAGTAGGAATACAAATAAAAATAAACAAGAAAATGGTATGAGAACACCTGTTCTCTCTAGACAAGTCCAAATCACCAGGACCTGATGGATTACATTCTAGAGAGCTTAAGGAGCTGATAGATGTGATCCAGAACCATTAAACTCTATGTTTTATAGATCCTGGAGTACCGGGGAACTACCAGAGGACTGGAAAACTGCTGATATTTTTTCATCTTTGAAAAAAAAAAACAGATCCAGGAAACTACAGACAAATCTATCTGATATCAATATTTCGGAAGATCTTGGAAAAGATAATCAAGCAACAGATCTGCAAATACTTAGAAGCAAGTAAAGCTATAACCAGAACCCAGCAAGATTTGTCAAAACTGATTGTGTTAAATAAATCTTATTTCATTCTTTGACAAAGTCACTAAGTTAATGGACCAGCGAAATACAGTGGACATAGTATACTTGGATTTCAGTAAAGTATTTGACAAAGTAGACCACAACATATTTCTTGGTAAGTATCATCATGGATTTGTAATGGTAAGTATATGGATTTGTAATCTATAAATGTGGGATAGATAGCATCATCAACAGATGTTTTGTAATAGGCTGATAAACCGCACTCAACATGTAATCCTTAATGGTACTACATTCTACATGGAGAGAAGTAAGCAGTGGGGTACCCTAAGGACCCAATATTCTTCAACATCTTCATAATATCAGGGCTCCAACAAATCCACCCTCATTCAAATCAAAAGTCTCTAGCCACATCTCAGACAAAAGAAAATTGATTTATTAGAGGTTGCCATGTTGGCACATGGCTGGGTGAACCAGATACTAAATTACATCATATGTTTCCCCCTTGACCCTGATCTTCCCCCCCATCCCCTGGATGTGAGTTCTCCAATGGGACACATCTATCTCCAAGAGTCATCCATCATGCTCTCCAATAACCTTTTTATTCTCCAACAACTTTGGGCTACCAGGGTAATTATCTAGGCATTTCAAGAATGCCTTGTTTTTTCCCACTCCCTTTTTCTGGCAGCTAAAAAGACAAAGCAGTATCTTTTTAGTTGACACATAAACAATTTATATGACAGAATAGAAGGGGAAGTCATCAAATTTGCAGATGACATTAAATTGACAGGAATAGCCAACATCCCAGAACATAGACACAAAATCCAGATGGATATTTACAAACTTGAACATTGAGCCCTATCTAACAAAATAAAATTCAATGTAGAGAAAAGTTGGTTTTACATTTAGGCAAGAAAAACCAAATGTACAGGTACAGATTAGGTGAAATGTGGCTCAATATTACTATCTTGGAGTCCTAATAGAAAATCACTTAAATATGAACCAACAGTGTGTGGCAGCAATCCTAGGCTGCATTAACAGAGGGACAGAATCAAGATAATGTGAAGTATTAGTGCCACTGTATAAAGTCTTAGTAAGACCACACTTAGAATCTATTTTTGGCACCATATTATAAAAAAGACATTGAAATTCTGGAAAGAATGCAAAAAAGAGCAACAGGGCTGGAGGCTAAAACATATAATAGTTGCAAGAATTGGGTATATCTAGTCTAGTGAAAAGAAGGACTAGGGGTGACATGATAGCAGTGTTCCAATATCTGAGCGGCTGCCACAAAAAGAGGTGGTCAACCTATTTTCCAAAGCACCAGAATGCAAGGCAAGAAACAATGGATAGAAACTAATCAAGGTGGGAAGCAACCTAGATCTAAGGAGAAATTTCCTAAGTGAGAACAATTAACCAATGGAATAGCTTGTCTTCAGAAGTTGTGGGAGCTTTAAGAAGAGACTGAACAGCCACTTGTGTGGAATGGCATAGCGTCTCTTGCTTGAACAGGGATTTGGACTAGAAGACTCCAAAGTTCCTTCCAATTCTGTTATTATTTTCACATATAGCTGATGGGATCTATGCTAGTCGTAATAAGGAAACAAGGCTTTGATGAATAGGTTTATGAAACAACACAGAAAAGAATAATGTCTCAAAATGGAACTGGAGTTGCATTATGTCAGAAATCACTACACCTCTACAGAAATGTATAAAACCGAAGATGAAAGCCTTCTTGCAGCATATGGATTAATATATATAAAAAGAATGACACTGCTATAGGTGCATACTACAGACCACTGAACCTAGCAGAGGAAATAGATGAACTTTTGTAAATTAGTTAGCTATGTGGGGCAGGAAACATACTATGGTAGGGGCTGTAATTAAACTGGTATCAACAGGAAGACAAACCAGAACCAAATGGGTGATCAAACAGGTCAAACAGATCAAAAGTAGAAGTGAGCTGTATTGGATCTAATTCTTATGAACACAGATGAAATGATAAAGGGGGTTGAAGTTGCGGGATCTTTAGGGGAAAGTGACCATGTCATATTACAATTCAAAATAATGCATAAACAAGCAATAGAATACAATCAAACTATAGGCAATCCTCAACTTACAACAGCTCATTTAGTGACTATTCAAAGTTACGGCACTGAAGATAATGACAAATTTTTAGTTACAACCTTTGAAGCATCCCCATGATCATGTGATCAAAATTCAAATGCTTGGCAACTAGTTCATATTTATGACTGTTGCCGTGTCCAAAGGACATGTAATCATATTTTGCAACCAGGAAGTCAGGAAGCCTGATTCATTTAACAACCAGATTACTAAGTTATCAAGTGCAGTGATTCACTTAACAGCTGTGGCAAGCAAGTTTGTAAAATGGAGCAAAACTGACTTAAATGTTTCATTTAACAACATACATTTTGGGCTCAATTGTGGTCAAGGACTACATCTAATGTCTTATACTTTAAGAGAGGTGATTTCAAGAAACTTAGAGATAGCTTGTGAAGGATTCCATGGATGGAAATCTTTAAGAGGAAAATAACTCAAGAAGCTTGGGAAACTTTGAAAAATGGGATTATAAAAGCTCAATCTAATACAATACCAGAAAAAGAAAACCAAGAGACACAAATAATAAAAAACAACACAGTTACATAAAGAACTCTGAGAAAGTGACAGGAAGAAAGGACAAATATAAAAAATGGACATATAAACATTTAACTAAGTCAGAATGTCAGCAAATAGCCTAAATCTGCAAAGATTAAGTCAGGAAAGCTAAAGCTCAGACTGAACTAAGACTTGCAATAAATGCCAAAAAGAATTCAAAATGTTTTTTTCAACATCTAAGAAACAAGTCAAGGGAATGATCGATCCACTAAAGGGACAAGATGACAAGGGAGTGACAGGTAGCAGGGAAAAAGCGGAACTATTTAATTCATTCTTTGCATCTGTCTTCATGCAAAAGGAAAAAAAATAGTCTAACCTAACAAAAACAGTACTGTAGGAGACAGAATAAAGTCAAAATAACCAGGAAAATGCCTGGTTATTTATAGAGAATGCCTATCCATCCTAGACAAGTTCAAACTGCCAGGACCACATGAATTATGTCCCAAAATTCTGAAGAAGCTGGCAAACATATCTTGGAATAGAATCTTTCAAAATTCCTAGAATATGGGGGAAGTGCCAGAAGACTGTAATAGAGCTGATATGATCTGAATCTACAAAATGGGGAAAAAGTGAATCCAGAAAACTATAGACCAATCAGTCTGACATCAATAGCTGGGGAAAATAATCAAGCAGTGCATTTGTGGGGATTTATAAATGAACAAAATGATTACTAAAAGCCAGCATGGATTTGTCAACAAATCATAGCAGAGAAACCATTTTGCCTTCTTTGACAAAGAAGATTAGCAAAATGTTGCAGTGTTTACCTAGACTTCAGTAAGGAATAGGGATAAAGATATACAGTACCACCACCAGACGGATTTGCAATTGACTGATGAACTAGTCATAATGTACTCAATGGAACTTCATCTACATGAAGGGAAGCATGTAGCAGGGTACCTCAAGGGTCTTTCTTAGGCCAAGTACTCTTCAACATCTTCATAAGTGACCTAGATCAGGAATTCCCAACCCTTGGGCTGCGGCCCACTACTGAACCTTGATCCTTGCGGAATAGGGCCATGGAAGAGGTTGGTGAGTGCATGTAGACACGTTCCATTTGCGTGAGTGGTGGGTGTACGCCCGCTACTCATGCAAATGAAGCTGTGTGCATACATACACTCGCCTGCTGCATGCATGGAACCATCCTCCCCCCTCCCATCGGTCTGCAAAACCGAAAAGGTTGGGAAACTCTGATCTAGATGAGGAGATAGAAAGGGAACTCATCAAATTTGAAGTCAAGCCCAAGGTGGGAGGGGATCTAATACTTTAGAAAATAGATTCAAGATTCAGAAGGATCTTGGTAGACTTGAATACTGGGCTCTATTCAACAAATGCAATTCAGTGATAAGAAAAATAAGTTCTGCATGTAGGCAAGAATAACATAATGCACATGTATAAAATAGGTACTACTTGGGTCAACAGGAGAAACTGTGAGAAGGATCTAGATGTCCTAGACCACAATTTAAATATGAGCCAGCAGGGTGCTGCAACTGCCAAAAAAGCTAATCAAGTCTTACATTGCATCAACAGAGATATCACTTGAAGTGATAATACTGCTTTACACTGCACTGGTAAGAATACATTTGAAATACTGTGTCCAGTTCTGGTTTACCATTATACAAGAAAGATGCTGGACCCTAGAACAAGGGTGTCAAACTGGCGGTCTGTGGGCTGGATGTTACACACAGGCCACACCCACCCTGGCTCCACAAAGGCAAAAAACATTGCGATATGCACATTATGTCATGTGACGCGTTAGAGTTTGATATCCATGCCAACTTCCAACAAGTAGTCAATGGAGAAGCTGACAATAAAATTGCAAGTAATAGTTACCTCATTTAACGGCTGTGGCAGATTGTAAGTCTAATGGGGTCACAGGATGTCTCAACAATCATGTCATTTGGTAACAGATTTGCCAAATCCAATTGTGGTTATTAAATGAGGACTATCTGCAACAAGAGAGTTGATCTCATGCCAATAGCACAGTAGCATGCTTGGGCCTAAACAGAGTCTACTATTCTGATAACGTAATGTCTAAAATGCTCTCTCCAGTTTGATTCTCTTCATGGGATTCCAACTTAGGCAGTCATGTTTATAAGAAGCATACTATTTTGTTGTCAAATACTGACATATTATAATAAAAGATGTACTGTTTTTAATTGTTTTAGATGGATTCCTGTATCTCTAACAGGCAATTTTACACTGGAGTGTGCAAAGAAATCTCAGCATTGACAAATGTTTAGAATATTCTTACAACAATGCATGGATACGCACACGTTTACATACAGATTAGAATAATCAGTTACAATTTGTTTGATTGAACTGATAAATCAATAAATTACAACTTTATATAACAGTAACCAGTTAAAAATAAGTTTTAAGTTTATGAGCATTTTTAATGTCTATGTTATAAATATGAATTAAAATGTGATCTATTTTCCATACAAGTCCACACAACCAAAGAGAACCAATTAAACAAATGAGTTTAAAACGTTATACATGTTTGTTTATTGAGGAAATTTATCCAAAGTTACCTATTTGTAATGCTAAATGTATGTGAACCTCTAGAATTATCATTTGAAGGGAAAATTAGAGTCAAATGTTTCAAGAAAATAACAATCCAATCTTGTGGGATACCAGTTACCGAAAGCAATGGTTCACATATTTTTGCCATACACAAATATGTAGCTATAGCTAGATTTCCTTAATAAAAGAAGTTTTCATTCATTTGTTTAATTGGGTTATCTTTATCAAGTTTAAGGGATTGTGTGATGACAATTTAGTTATGCAAGAATAACGATAATTTAAGAGTTCAAATTTTGAACTGTATTTTTTCAGAATGAAGAGATGTTTTACTTCTCACATCTTTTACTTTTTCACACAATTATTTCTTTACATATCTACCATTCTTTAATTCTGTTAAACAAGGAATACAATGTTTCTTTTTCAAGTCAATTATAGCATTTGGACTTTAAATGGTATGTTGAGATCACATTCCTACTTTGGCAATGTCCAAGACAAAAAATTGTTTAATTGAAAAATCTTCATGTATTTAATAGTCTTTCTCTGCTATTTCATTAAAGTGATAGCTTAGGACATGTTTTAAATGATTTGTGGGGGATCTCAGATTTTCAATGGCCACATATCGTTCTTAGGACATAGTTGTATACACTTGCTCTAAAGAACAGATATTGCAACCTGACAAGGGGGAGCTTTTAACCTTTATGTCACACCTGTTAGCTTCCCAGAAAAACAATATTAAGACTACCCTTTCATTCTTAAAATTTCAATAGCAAGCCATAATTCTCTATAGTTTAGTGGTCAGAAAGAGGGAGGAAAAGAGGAAGAAAAGAACAATCAACCCTATTAGCAAAGGGAATTTCCCTCTCTCATATACTAATTCATATATATACACACACCTAGTTCTCCGCCTATATCTCAACATAATTCTGTTGTTATTCATTCAACTTAATATTGCAGGCAAATACATGTTTACTAAGTGATTTTCTAATAACCTCAATAGACAATATTAAATTGATGAACTCATTGTATAGACATTAATTTTAATGAATTTCATTTAACACATTCAGTTTGATAAGAATGATTGATATACAGCTTATTTCAATGTAAGCAAAACAGATTTGTCAAATATACTGAGCAGGTATTAATAAACTTTCTTTTTAGAAAGAGGAGACAAAACAGGATTTTGATTCTGAATTTTATTTTTAGCAGGATGCATTACTAACGAAAGATGTCATCATAAGAAGATAATATCCATGTTCCTCACCTGAAATAGAAGCTGGATATATATTAAAGACATGTCACTATCAAAACTGTCAGACATTACCCACCCTCATGGATGATAGAAGGATTAACATTAGGCTTTTGTTATATGTTACTAAGTAGAAATTATGCAAGTTTAAGGTGCAAATATTAAAAACTATTGGTATAGATTCTGAATTTAAAATTCTTAAATCAGGTTAAAAGTTGTCAAATTTAATAAATAGGCCTATTGGAATCATCACTGTTCCAATTCTATGAGGGGGAAAAGTGAATATATTGATGACATTCAATATATGTTTATTCAAACTTACTGCTACTAGAATATTTACCATAGATAATGCTTGGTCAATAACTATTATGTAAAGCTCTCTAAGTAATTGACTTATGACAATTCATTTTATAAGTTGAAGTTACGATAGTGCTGAAAAATGTGATTTATGGTAAGTCCTTACACATATCACTGTCACAATGTCACCACAGTCACTTGATTGTGATTCAGTTGGTTGGCAACCACTACTTGTTTATGACCGTTGCAGTGTCTTGTGGCATCACATAAAGTCACAGGAAAGGTCACAAGTTGTGGTCACATGATGTCTCACTTAACAACCAATGTGATTTGCTGACTTCAGCAAAAGACCATTGCAAAAGAGACTTCAAAATCAGGGGCAGGATTGTGATTCCTTACTTTATGACATACAGATTAATAATGAATTTTCTGCTCTCTATTGTGGTTCTAATAGCATTTTCCTAGGTAGAATTTTGAAGTTAATACGTATGACTTTTATACTTTTGTTTTAAAAAATCCAATTTTAAACACTTGAAGCTTGAAGAAAATCAATTTAGACTTCTACAAAGCATGCAGATAATCTAGCATTAAATTTTAGCTCATAAAAGGATGGTGAAAAAAATATTTTTGTGATTTAAAAAAATACAAAATCATCAAAGGAAACATAAGAATAATACAATTATCAATAGAAGTAGCAGTGAGAGAGGTTAGAAAGCCCTTCTCTGCATTGAGAGTTTTCATCAGATTAAAAAATTGCCTCAATATTAGAAAGAGATATGTTAATGTCAAACTTTATATTAAGTCCCAAAGAATATTTGATAACAAAATAAAACAAATTATTCTCCTAACAATTTTTCTCACAGTAAACACTTTACTGTTTAATATTTCAGAAGAATTAAAACCACATATTATGAGAAAGTTGAAGTATCTTAAAAAAGACACTTCACACCCTTAAACACACCCTCTGGTAAAAAGCAAGCACGGTAAAGAATGCTAAGTACGAAAGTTGGAGAAAAGAACTACCACAACAAATCACGCACTTCCAATGTTTGTTCTTTCTCTGACAGGGTTTCTTTTTGGCATCGTAAAAAATCTGACAACATCTGATTTAGTTGTTTTCTATCATCAATTTCAGCTGCCAACCTGCCATTGTAATCCGCCAGCAACATACATGCATCATCTACCATTTTGGAAAGCTGTTCTCCTGATTCTTTGTCTGCAAAGTAAGAAAAAATGTATTTAAAATTCACATTACAACTAACATTCAATTAAGTCTAATATTCTGACACTACAATTATAATATAGTTGGCCTAACCTGTGATTCTGTTAAGCAAAGTTGCATCTTGAACTTCTAGAGGTATTGAGGCTATCCTCTGATGAACTGCTGCATCTCCAGAGGCTGCATTTTCTAATTCTTGTAATGCTCTTATAAGACCCATTGTCTAGGAAAACATGTGTAAAAGTATCAGATATTACCATATTACAAAATAATAGTAGAGCTGAGAAAAATTGCAACAATGTTATTCTTAATTCAGCTAAGAACTGAAGCAGAGTATTCCTATTCAGGATACCAACCATGGCTTTTGTAGGACATTTCATTACATTCTAAATCTCTATCCCAGTTTCTTTTCCCTTTCTGGGATTTTCTCCAATCCCCTGCCATTGTGACTTCTGTATGTGTGGCGCTTTTTAACAAATACATAAAAGCTGACTTTTCAGTTAATTGTAGAAGATTTTTTTTCTAATCTTTCTATAGTTGTACTAAACTTGGGATCTATTAATGGTGGCCGTTCTGTCAATGTATAATATAGTTTTGGCAATAGAACTGTACAGAATGAAGATCAATGTATCTTCTAGCACATATAAAAGCCCACATTAAAATATCATAGTGAATCTCTGGAATTAACTTATTATCTGAGTCCTATGATTTGGAGAAAAGAAGGGAAGTTGACAAAGCCTCTGCTCTAACTTGATTTTTATTTCATACGCAGTTTAAAAGATTCTGAATGCAACTAAGTTCTTAACATGGATGGAAGGCAATTTTTTAAAAATGTTCTGAATTCTTGTAACTAATAATACAATATATTCTAGAATTGCTGTAAACTATCCTTTCAGCATAACTTCAACTTGAAAAGGCTGATTCACCTACAGTATCAATCACATGAAGGTCATGTTACACCACTCTTTCTCAACTTATTTTTAAATTTACAAAGAACAGCATTTGCTTAAGTATTTACATTAGCAATTAATTAAAAAAAACCCAAACAGAAAACAAATTAAAAATAGATATCTTTTTTTAAAATTGCATCATTGCAGCAATGATGTCCCACAGACATACATGAAAATTACAAGCTGTGTTATTTTTTCATTATATTATTTCAAACAAATATCTCCAAACATGTGATTTTATTATTCCTTCACAGTATTTGGAAATAATTTAAAACATTATCTGAAATTATGCTCTATTTTTAAAATTGCTGGAAACCAGGACAATGATTTGAAAGTAATTTTTTTTATTTAACTAAACATATGTCAGAATTTTAGGCCAAATCAATTTGCCAATTTTTTACTGCTTAGATAATTTGTAAGCAATTGACTCAAGACTCTAAACTATTGCAAATGAATGAATGAATGAATGGTTTGACTTTTTTCCTACAGGTGAATAGCATTTCTCATGAACATTTGTTTTTAAATGTTTGACTATTAAATGAAAACAGAAAGTACAGTAGTACCTATCAAGTCTTGATAAAACGAGAACACTTAGTTGGTTTCCCTACTGAGTGTCAACTCATAAAATATTTCTCTGGTCTTTTTAGAGTTGCCAACAGAAAGGAAGGGGCGAGCAGTGCAGCAGCCTGCGAAACCGAAACTGATTCCATAAATGTTTTCAAAGATAGTAACTAGGTGACTGAAGTTTCTGCTGCACAAAATTCTAACTGGAGAGCATGACTGATGACTCTTGGCTATGGATGTGCCCCATTGGAGAATATGAATTACGATACATCCAAAGGGTGAGGGGGAAATCAGGGTCAAGGGTGACAATGAATTCTGTGTCTCAGAGTCGGCTACACCCAGGCAGTGCCGGCATGTTAATTCTCAATAAATCCTTTTTAAGTTTTGGAAGTTTGGCTCGAGACTCATGATTTAAATGGGAGTAACTGCCGGAATCCTGACACTGAGATTAATTTCTCTATGCACCAATCATGCAGCTGGCAAATTTACAGCAAGTTCAGTTTTTCATTAGTACCCAGCAAAACAAGGATATGGGGAAAACACAAGTGACAAACAACTTACTGTTGCTGGAAAAAATCCTCTTAATCTCTTTGGGAAAAAAAACCTCTCAAAGTACAATAACAACAGAATGTTAAAGAGCAAGACATTTGCAGATTTATTTTTATACACTGCTAGTACCTGGGGAGGATCACATGGAGAGCTTTGTGCTAAAGAGTTATCTTCAATCTTTATCTGCTCATATGTGCGTTTCCTTGGGTTTCCATCTAGAAATTAAAAATTAAGGATTTAAAAGTCAAGTATAAAGTTATGCAAACCATTAAATAAAAGGCTGCATATGAAATTTACTTACACAAAGCTTGCCTAAGTTGTTCCAATACATCATTTTCATAAACAGACCTTTCTTCCCAAATAGATAGCACACGGCCCAGATGCTTTTTGCAACTATCATCAGTTTCACTATGATGGCAAAAAAAAAATCACCAACAGAAATGGAAGAAAAATAGGTAAACAGAAACTTATCTCAACAAACTTCTATGTACCTTATTTGTTTTATACAAACTTATTTCAAGTCAGCATATGCTAATAGGTTATCTGTATTTTTAGTCAGAAAAACAGAAGTTTCTGCAAATAGCTCCCATTTGTTAACTCTTTTCAATATTTGGTAATAGTATGGTCTATCAGAAGTTCATCAGTTTGATCGTTTTAAATGTCTGAATCTTGATGCTCATATTGTTAGATTAAATAATGTTGCTTACAAACCTCTGGACCAATTAAAACCATACACTGGTATAGATTTAGCCTTACAACAATTATCCACCTATGTGAATTACAAATCCAAATCTGTCTTGAGTATGTATTTTTAATCCTGCATGACAGAATGAACACAAACACACACATACATACACTTCCACTACATCCACACACACAAACATATGTATTCGGTTTAGTTCCATTTTCTAAATCAAATAATCAGCAATCTACATGTCAAACTTTTCATTATTCTAGGATGATTATTTTTGCCCAGAAAAGAATAGTTTCCTCAGATTAATATACTGAAAGGAATGTACTGTACCTGGATACATGTTTAAAGGCTTCCACTATGACAGGTGCAAAATCTTTTGTGAACTCCGGCCCTTTTCTTTTGCTATTTTGAATAACATCATTAGCCAGATACAAAAAAGTTAGCTTCCTGTTTGGTTTGGCTAAAGAAAAAAAAAGGAAAGAAAGAAAAAATAATTGTAGCAATCTAAATTAGATTGAATAGTTTTTGTCCCAAAAAACATGGGCTTTTTAGGGGACAACTTCATATTTGAATATGTGATAATAAGATAGTAATTCTGGGAGTTTTCAGCAAATATTAAATTTAGATTTTGTACAGGTAGTTCTCAACTTATGACCCCAATTTAATCAAAAATTTATGTTGAGAAATTTATTAAATGAATTTGCTTCATTTTACAACTTTTCTTGCCACAATTGCTAAGTGAATCAATGCAGTTCTTAAAGTAGTAACACAGTTGTTAAGTGAATCTGGTTTCTCCATTGACTTTCTTTTTCAAAAGATCACGTGTCCAGGATATTGCAACCATCATAAATATGAGTCCGTTGTCAAGCATTCAAATGTAAATCACATGACCATGTGGATTCTGCAATGGTCATACATGTGAAAAATGGTCATAAGTCACTTTTTTCAGGGCTGTTGTAACTTTGGTCACTAAATGAACTGTTGTAAATTGAGAACTACCTGTAGTTTCAAATCCAATATGCTAATTATTGTGCAGCATTGTTTTTATATTCTCTCTCTCTTTTATATGTAACATATACTGTATATGTTAGTCCTTTGGATTTGAAGCAGATATGGAGGTCACTATGTAGTGCAGAGTCTAATACAATGGGAACACCGAAAGTCCATTGCTGTAGTAATTCTGGATGTTATTTTAGGCTTGCTTATGGGTTCTGTCAGCTGCAATTTCTAGTTCCCTTGGCTGGATGTGATAGTGGTGCAGAGTTTCTTTCATAGTGTTTTTGTAGCACATGCAAGATTTCTTCTTGGACTCCACTCACTACAAAGCAACTAGCAAGGCATACAGTGGTCATTCATTCGGATGTGTCCCAGCCATCTCACCTGGGCTCTGATAATCAGGGATTCTGCATGAGTGGACTCTGCATGAATGGACTCTGCACGAATCAAGACCTTGAGGTTGAAATGACAGGGCAGGTTCTTTACAATGGTGAAACATCAGCTCATTTGCCATTTCCAATGTGAATAGCCCCAATCCTATTCTATTTGTTTTTTTCTTGTATGTTGCTACATACTGTAGAGCTAGTCCTTCACTTACAACCATTCATTTAGTAACTATTCAAATTTATAACACTGAAAAAACTGCTTATGGCTGGTTGCAGTATCCCCATGGTCATGTGATCAAAATTTGGGTGCTTGGCAACTGACATGTATTTATGACATTTGCACTGTCCTAAGTTATGTGAATATCACTTTAACCTTCCAAGCTGGCTTCCAAAAAGCAAAGTGAGTGGGGAAAGCTAGATTTACTCAACAACTACACAATTCACTTAATGACTGCAGAGATCTGCTTAATTGTTGCAAAAATATTGTAAAACAGGATGCAACAACTATCTTGCTTAAAAATGGAAATTTTAGGCAAAATTGTAGTCATAAGTCGAGAACTACCTGTGCATTGTCTGAAGGTTGTATTAATCAGTACCTGATTGATACAACTTCCTTCAGACAATGAAGAAGTTGTTAAAGTCAGATCTCTCTTTGACTTTTATTTATTTATTTATTAAATTTGTTCGTTATCCATTTTGTTTCAAGCAACTCTGGGTGCTAACAGCATAATAAACATTTAAAATATTAAAATCATTGAATATAAAATCACAGAATAGATAAAATAAGATGGAAAAAGAGGAAAATTATGTAAAATTGCTCCATTGACCACAACCCATCTGGCAGAATCAGGTTTTAAGACTCTTAGGAAAAGTCAGGTAGGTGGGAGCCAATCTCACATCAGAAGATAAGGTATTCCAAAGGGCAGAAACTAAAGCAGAGAAGGCTCTTCTCCTGTACCCCACCAGCCAAAATTCCTTAATCAATGAGATTCACAATATGCCCTCTCTGCCAGTGTAGGTGGAGCGGGCCAATCTCACTAGGATTAAATGGTTCCTCAAGTAATTTGGAACCATGCCATGAAGGGCTTTATGCCAACATCTTGAATTGCACCCAAAAGCAAACCCGCAACAGTGCAGCTCACACGGGCCAGCTGTAGCTTTTGAATGCTCTTCAATGGTAGCCCTACTTAGAGCACATTGCAACAGTCCAAATTGTTGTGGCCTGCCACCAGCTGGCAGAGCTGGCAGCAGAGTCGGACAGTAGTGAGGAGGTTGGGGAGGCACCCAACCCATTCCTGGAGGCTGAGGAAGGCTCGGATGAGGGCTCTGCAGGGGAGCTTCTGGAACGGGTTCCCAGCCTGCACATGCGCAGAGCTGCCAAAAGGAAGGCACAATTAAGAACACAGGGTCAATGTGGAAGTAAAGCCACAGGTGGACGATGAATGGCATCCCATCAGGATTAAGAGAAGCAAAAGCAGAGGGGGCTTTTGCAGGAAACAACTCGCTCATTCAATCGTTTGTTCGTTCCAGCCTCATGGAGATCTGTCTGTATAACTTAGCCCTTTCCTGCCAGCAGTGAGTGTGGAACTGTTTACTGGGCAGCGTTCCAGGATTGATAAAGGTCTGAGCTCATTAGTATACCTTCACAAGACTGTTTGCCAAGTCATTGGCTGACTGTGAATGAAATAAATTCACATTAATGTAATAAAAGAAGTTTTTGCCTGGACTCAGAATGGACTTAGTGCTTTTTGGGGAGACCTAGGCCAGAACACAAATGTGGGACTAGGGCTTGAGAGACTGAGCACAGGGATTCCTGATCCAGGAAAGTTTGCAACTGGCACACAAAATGGAATTGTGCAAAGGTTCTCCTAGCCATGACTGCCACTTGATCTCCAAGTAGGAGTCACAAATTAATGAATATCCCCAAGTTGTAGATCGGGTCTATTTGTGGTAGTGCCATCACATTCAGAACTAAAGATGTTAAAGTCCTAGATCTTCAAGCTCCATGTACCCAAAACCATCAGTTTTGCTAGGTTCAGACAAAGCCTGTTGTCCCTAATCGGGGGTCCAATAGCACCCAGATACTGTGAGGGCAGTCACAATATCACCTGGATCACCAGGGGTGGAGATATAAAACTGAGTATCATCAGCATACTATTGATATTTCAATCCATGATGATTGATGATCACATCCAGTGGCATCATGTGGAAGTTAAAAAGGAGTGGAGAGTGTACCTGAGCCCTGTGGCACCCTACAAAGGAATGGCCAACTACTCCTCATTCCTTATCAACACCGATTTGGATAGCCCTGGAGAAAGGAACTAAATCAGTGCAAAACTACACCGCCCAGCCCCCAAATCCATAGCTGGCCCAAAAGAATACCACAGTCAATTGTAGACATTTTTCTGAGAGGTCAAAAAGACCAAGGATGATTGTATTACCGCATCCACTCTTACCAGGAATCATCAACAAGTGTGAGCAAATCTGTTTCTGTCTTATAACCGGATTTGAATCTGACTGAAAGAGCTCCAGAAAATCATTTATCAATAATAACCCCATGTATGTTATATTAGCAGAATTATAATATTATAATTATCTGTTATAGCATAACACCATCATAAATAATATCTTTGTTCAAACTTTTGTGCCTTAGTCTGACATATAAATAAAGCATGGTAAATTGACTTAATCAGATTTAACTAGGACCTTCCCAAAGCTTTTATTCTACATCTTACATTTCTATTTCACACACTCAGCAATGCTTCAGATCCATCAGAAAGCAGTTCCTGAAAGTGTACTAAGGAAGCTATAACTGGTGTCTAGTTATAGCAATGGTCTAGATAGGACTAATAAAATAAGATTTAATCCAGACAAGACTGAAGTGTGGTTGACCATTTGCACAGCTGAAATCCCCATATGACATAGCAGTGGGGATGTTCTGTTCTGAAACAGGAACACTTTTGAGATTCTGCTTCTGAATCATGGACATGGACAAAAACACTTTCATAAAGCTTTGCCTAATTATGTCAACTTCTTTCTGGCAAGCTTTTGTTTTTAAAAAAAATCATGATTGCATTCAACAGAGTAACATCTCTAAAAATATTACCTTCCTGAGAATACCTCAATGGATAACTGTGTGGTCTTGAAGGAGTTGGCAGGACAGCAAGCCAAAAGTGAGCAATTATTAAAAAAAAAAAACTACAAATGCACACATGCACAATGTTAAAGAGTACCACTCTTGGGAAGGAAGGAGAGTAAGGTGGATGGGGTAGGGAAAGGCTTGCTTTACAAGATGGTTTATAATACCTCTAGAATAATGAATAAATGCCATGGGCCAGATTAGGACTAAACAAAATCAAATTATATAACAGAACATGGAATAATAGGGTTGGAAGGGACCTTGGAAGTCTTCTACTCCAACTCCCTGCTCAAGCATGGGAGTATATATCATTCCAGATAAATGGCTGTCCAGTCTCTTCTTTGAAAATGTCCAGTGATAGAGCATCACAACTTCCAGGGGTAAGCCTTTCCACTAATTAATTGTTTCCACTGTCAGGGCATTTCTTCTTAGCTGTAGGTTCAATTTCTCTTTAATGATCTTAAACCCCTCATGTACTTCAGAGAATGGGTAGACTTCCCTCTTCTCTATGACAACTCCTCAAGTATTGGAATACTGCTATCATATCACCGCAGTTTGTCTTTTGTTAAGTCTATTCATTAATCTTATGAATACTGAAATTTGTTTGACAATATTTTAGTAGAGAATTACCTTATTTTTATTAAGCTAAGTATATGTATCTCATGAATTCAAAAACCATACTGAACGTTTATTTTAAAATAGTGATAAAAATTCCCTTTGCTATTTACTAATGCTATTATGTTTACAATTCTTAACTGGCATCCATCAATAAGCATAATAAACCCTTCCCTTTTTACAATCCTATAATTCAGGGGTGTCATGATTTCACTGATGGTGGCATCAGGTTGTGTCTGACCTTAGGGGGCTGGGGTGGGCATGGCCAGATTGATATCACTCATGTTAGGGAAACCTGTGGCAGCCCAAGCACTCTGCCAGAGAAAACAGGCTTGTGAGCTCCGTTTACAGCTGGGATGACCTCCTGCAACCCTTTGCCAGTGAAAACGAAGCCCTTCCAAGCTCCATCGGGACAACTGTCTGCAGCCCTCTGCCAGCAAAAATGAAGACATCCCCCGAGCTCCATTTTTGGCTGGGACAGCCTCCTGCAACCCTCTGTCAGTGAAAACGGAGCTTGGGAGAGCTGAATGCAGCCCTCCCAAGCTCCAATTTCACTGGCAGAGGCACCGCGGGCCAATTCTTAGCTGTTTTCAGGGTAGCCCTGTGGGCCAGATCTAAGCAATCTATGAGTCGGATCTGGCCCGTGAGAGTTTGATACCCCTGCTATGGCTGCTTCAGCTTTCAAAAGTGTCGGGGTTTTGGAAAGGAATGAGCCATATGGATTGAACAACTTTTTAAGAATAGGGACAAGAAAGCAAAGTTGTAATGTTAAACTGCTATATGATTGCCAGCCCATATTGGATATGGAGATATTTAGTGAGAGAGGAACTGTTGAGAAAACTGTTCTGGAGAGTCTGCATTGCATCAGATTACTTTGGTGGAAGCAGTCAGCAGTGGAAGTGCAAGCAGTTTGCATGGAGGGTGAGATGTTGGCTGCAATGTCTGGAGGTGCTGGGAGAAGAAAGTGAATAGCTGGAGGTGGAGTCAGCCTCGTGCTCAGCATTTGGGGGCGGTGGAGGCAAAGGGTGGTGGTGGCAGCTGTTGCAGCAGGGAAGTATTCAAAAGAGGAGGCAGTATGACCGTAAGAGAAAGCATGGCAAACGAGAAGGTCTAACAGGTAGGCTAAAAGCTAAATCATACAGTGTCACTTCCATTTATGGTTAATACATATATGTATTAATATGTATGGGGGTATGTACAGTTGTGCTCGTAAGTTGGCAGAATTTATGATTTCTTGGCCATTTTTTAGAGAATATGAATGATAATGCAAAAAATTTTCTTTCACTCATGGTTAGTGAAACTACCCAAATGACCCTGATCAAAAGTTTACAAACCCAGTTCTTAATACAGTGTATTGCCCCGTTTAATATCAATGACAGCTTGAAGTCTTTTGTGGTATAGTGTGGATGAGGCTCTTTATCTTCTCAGATGGTAAAGCTGCCCATTCTTCCTGGCAAAAAGCCTCCAGTTCCTGTAAATTCTAGGGCTGTCTTGCATGAACTTCACGTTTGAGATCTCCCCAGAGTGGCTCAATGATATTGAGGTCATATTGAGACTGAGATGGCCACTCCAGAACCTTCACTTTATTCTGCTGTAGCCAATGACAGGTCGACTTGGCCTTGAGTTTAGGATCATTGTCATGTTGGAATATCCAAGTACGTCCCATGCACAGCTTCTGGGCTGATGAATGCAGATTTTCCTCCAGTATCTTTTGATAACATACTGCATTCATCTTGCCATCAATTCTGACCAAATTTCCTATGCCTTTGTAACTCAAACATCTTCAAAACATCATCGATCCACCTCCGGGTTTCACAAGGAATAGTGTACTTTTCATCATAGACCTTGTTGACTCTTCTCCAAATGTAGTGTTTATGGTTGTGGCCAAAAAGCTCAAGTTTGCTCTCATCACTCCAAATGACTTTGTGCCAGAAGGTTTGAGGCTTGTCTCTGTGCTGTTTGCATATTGTAAGCAGGATACTTTGTGGCATTTGCATAGTAATGGCTTTCTTCTGGTGACTTGACCATGCAGCCCATCTTTCTTCCAGTGCCTCCTTATTGTGCATCTTGAAACAGCCAAACCCAGTTGCTGGCATCCCTGTTGCACTTCACTCCCAGCACTGGTGGACATAGGTCCCCCTTCCCTCAGAAAGTGGTCCAAGCTGGTGGTAGTATTGGGGCAGATTCAGCAGTGGCAGGTTGGGCTGCTGACACCCAGTCGGGTTGGGTTTATGGTGGATTTGACCCCCTTTGAACTTCTGGGGTCAAGCCCATCACCTGTTCTAGAAGTAGAGTGGGGGTTCAGCTCATTTGATGTTGAACCACATACTTTGGTTGAGTGCTGGTTTTGGGATTGGCTCCCTTGGCTGAGCGTCCCTCTTGGAGGGATCTTCTTCCATCCATCTTTCCAATCCTGGTCAACTATTGAGTTGTGGATTGGGCATCCTACTCTTGCAAAGCTTCTACCTCTTCTCTCCGGCCAGGGTTCTTTTCATTGCTACCCGGTTTAGAAGTTGCCAATTCTCACTTCTCCAGCTTTTCCTGCTCTATTTCTTGAGAGGACATCTTTTGCCTGGTAGGGGTTGTCCTCTGGGTAGATTGTTATTGCAGATCTAGCTTAGTGTTATTTCTGTCCCATCTGGTCATCTAATAATGAAAGACACTTGACCCCATTTGTAGTGAAAGGTACATGTTTATTGATGCCAGGCGACTACAGTGTAGCAAAGCTAGATCTGATGATTCCTGCACAAGATGCCCCAAATTATCTCATCCCTTTCCCAAGCCCTCCCCCCTTGGTTGATTTTCTAAATGTCCAATAAAATTCAAAGTCTGTGACTTTTGGCGCCCTTTGGTGATTGGTTGCTTCTGCTCCCAGGCCAGATGTCCTCAGGCCCCTTTTCTGATGTCCCAGTCTGCTTCCTGTCTTTCTTCCTCCTGACAACTCCCACCCTCTGTATTTCATATCAGGTTAGTATTAAAGCAAGGAGGGTTGTAGTGGGACAATGGCAGTTCTGATACTAACTTCCAGCAATGAAGAGTATCTTCTTTGTTTTTTGTTTCCACTGTTACTTTATTCCTTATGGAGAGTGATTTCTATCGTCAGATTCCAATGCAGTATCTTTTTTTTCCTTTGAACTGATAAATCTTGGTACAACAGAAGAATGGGTATATGCTGCTCAGCCTTCTGACTGGTTCTTCAACAACAGCTTACATTTGTTGCAAATATATATTATGTAATTTTCAAGTATAAAGACTAACACGCTATCATCAATGCAAGTCACAATTTCCAACTCTTGTCCTTTTATCCTCATTTTTTTCTTTTTAAGGCAATATAAGTTAAAAAGCACTTCATCATGTTGTTTTCTGTCTTTCAGGACTCCATCTACCTGACAATTACTATTAATTCATCTTATTTGTCTGCTCATGAAAACCTAAAATTAAACAAAATTTAGAAACAGAAATAGAAATACAGAACTGGAAGGTACCTTGGAGGTTGTCTTCTCTCCCTCTCTTCTCAAGGCAAAAATCCTTATTCCATCCTTGAGGAATCCATCTTTAAAAAAAAAAAAAAATCTCCAGAGATGGAGCATCCACAACTCTGGAAGGTAAATTGTTTCTTTGATTAATTGTTTTCACTGTTAAATTTCTTAATTCCAGGTTGGGAATTTTCTCTTACAAACTTCCACCCATTACTTTTTGTCCTGCCCTCAGGTGCTTTGGAAAATAAATCAATCATCTCTCTTCTAGACAGTAATGGAACATGGCTATCATACTACAAGTAACCCTTTTCTTTGTTAAGCTAAACACATCTAGTTCCCTTACCTCAGGCATGTCCAAAGTCCGGCTCAAGGGCCAATTACGGCCCGTTTTCAAATTTCGAGTGGCTCGCAGCCTCTTCCCCCCGCCAGCTTAGCCTGTCACTCATCCCTTTTGGCCGGCGTTTTTCCCTTCACTGCACAGCGGTTCCTGCAGCTGTCCCCTGCTGCCTCCTGCTCAACAGCCACCCTGCTCTGCAGACCATCTCAGCCACCTAGCTCTGCAGAATGTCGCAGCAGCTCATCCAGTCCATCCAGCTGCTCTTCACCAGCTGGCTCAGCACCGCCTTCAAGGCTGATGGTTATATTTCACCAGAAGATGGCAGTAGACCTGAGTCAGCACTCTCACCATGTGACCCTTGTGACGCAAGGCTTGTGTGCCCATTTCTAAAATGGCAACTGTAACTAAAAAAAGGAAAGTTGACAAGGGCTGCTGCTTCCAGGACAAGTGGAAATTGGAGTATTTTTTCACTGAAATATGAAAAAACTGTGTCTGCCTAATTTGCCAAGAGACTGTGGCTGTTTTCAAGGAATTCAATATCAAGAGGCACTACCAGATGAAACATGCTAACTACAAGTTAACTGGGAATGAACGCGGCAAAAAATTAAAGGAACTGGAAGCTGCTTTAACGGCACAGCAGTATTTTTCATAAGTGCCTGTGAGTCAAAGAAAATGTCACAAAGGCAAGCTACGAGGTGGCAATGCTGATTGCCAAGCACTGCAAATTTTTTTTACTGAGGATGAATTTATTAAAGACTGCCTGATGAAAATGATGGAGAAAATTTGTCCTGAGAAGCAAGAGTTTGCCAATGTTTCCCTGGCTCGTATCACTATGGTACGGAGAATTAAAGACATTTCATCTAATATTAAGAGACAGTTAGAGGCAAAAGGAATGGAGTTTGACTTTTTTTTCCTTAGCCTGCAATGAAAGCACAGATGTATTTGACACTGCTTATTGACTTTTTTGAGAGGAGTGGACAATGACATGAACGTGAGTGAAGAGCTGCTTGACCTCCAGAGCCTTAAGGGCCAAACAAGAACAACAGATTTATTTGTTTCTGTTTGTTCCACTATAGATGACATGAAACTACCGTGAAATAAAGTCACTGGGATTATTACGGAGGGTGCACCTGCCATGGCTGGCAAGCGAAGTGGATTATCAACCCTAGTCTGTAACAAAATCAGCAAAGAAGGAGGCAAAGCTACAAAACTCCACTGTATTATTCACCAACAAATTCTCTGTGCCAAACATCTGAAAAATGATCATATTATGAAACCAGTAATGAAAGCTATTAATTATATTCACTCCAAAGCCCTGCCACCGCCAGTTTCGAAAGTTTCTACTCGATACCAGGCTGAATATGGAGATGTTGTGTATCACAACGAGGCAAGATGGCTCAGTCGGGGGTCTGCACTGCAGCGCTTCTACTCTCTTAGGGAGGAAATCGGACAATTCTTGGTCAAAAAGAGACAACTGATGCCAGAGCTATCTGATCCTGTTTGGCTGGCTGATTTTGGATTTTTAGTTGACATACACGACATCTGAACACGAGCCTTCAGGGGCAAAATGCAGTGGTAAGCCAACTGTATTCACATATCAAAGCCTTTGGGACCAAGCTGCTACTTTTCCAAAAGCACCTGTCACAAATGCAGCCCAATACCATACATTTCCCATCGCTGCAGGAAATAACGACCAGTTTTCCACAGAACAATAGGAATGCGCAAATAAGGAGGTATGAAATGAAGCAGACATCTCATCTCTGGCTAAGGAGTTTCAACCGAACTTTTGGGATTTTGCAACTATTGAAAAGGAGATCACGCTTTTTTCCCTTTTTCTCTGTGGACCCTGATGATGCTCCAGACCACCTGCAGCTGGAGCTCATTGAACTGAAGTATGACACCAAGTGTCGCAGTCAGCACCAACAGCTTCTTCTTGTCAATTTTTACTGCCAGCTGGATAAAGACAGGTTCCAAGAGATTCGAACATTTTTTAAGAAAATGCTGAGCTTGTTTGGTTTGACATACTTGTACGAGACGATATTCTTGGTTATAACATTAACAAGAGCTGCGTGAGGATGAGACTAAGTGACTTTCACCTGCATGACATCTTGTGCATCAAAACCACTGTTTTTGAGCCAGACCTAGCCTATATAATGCAGTCGAGATCTCAGTATCGACCTTCACTTTAGTGCAGTTAAGTTATTTGTTTAGTCTTTCATAAAACAGTTCATTTGCATTTAATGGTTCAAAGAATGTCAGGCTGAATAGTTGGCCCCAACACTTTTTCACCTCACCAAATCTGGCCCTCCTTGCAAAAAGTTTGGACACCCCTGCCTTAGCTGTTCCTCCAATGGTTTAGTCTCCAAACCCAAAATATTTGCTGCTCTTTGCACTTTTTGTATGGCCTCAGCATCTTTTTTGTATTGTGGTGATCAGAACTTGATACACTATTCCAATTGTGGTCTACTAATGAAATATATAACAATACCACCAGTATCACTTCGTGTGATCTTGATGCAATCTCTCTGTTGATGCAGCTTGGATTGTGTTGGCTTTGACAACTGTAGCACACTGCTGACTCCATGTTTCACCAGAAAACCTAGATCTCTCTCAAAGTTACTACTGTTGAACCAGTAGTATTATTCTGGACCAATTCTGGACCAATTCATTTATTTTTTCCTGCCTGTGCAGAACCTTGTTTTTCTCTCCACTGAACTGCATCTCAATGCTCAATTGTCAAGATCCTTCTGAATTTTGATTATCATCCAAAATGCTAGCAATTCTCCCCACCTTGGTGTCATCTGCAAATATGATGAGTACCTCTATGATCCCTTCACTCAGGTAATTTATGAGGATGTTGAAGAGTACTTGAGAGACTCAACAATAGGACCTTGAGATATTCCATATATACATGCATATATGCATGGTCTTTCTCCTCTCTCTCTCACACACACACACAGGCAGTCAACTTACAACAGTTTGTTTAGTGATCATTCAGTTATAACAGCCTTGTAAAAAGTGTCATGACCTTTTTTCACACAACCATTGCAGAAACCCCATGGTCACGTGATCAAAATTCAGATGCTTGGCAATTGGTTCATATTTATGATGGTTGCAGTATCCCAGGTCATGTGATCATTTTTTGTGACCTTCTGACAAGCAAAGTAAATGGGGAAGTCAGAGTCATTTAACAACTATGTTACTAACTTAACTGTAGTGATTTACTTAACAACTGTGGCAAGAAAGGCTGTAAATGGGGCAAAACTCATTGTCTCACTTAGCAATAGAAATTTAAGGCTCAATCATAAATCGAGGATTACCTGTACACACACACAGAGATATTCAAGCTATGGTAGTAGCTATTTGATATTTCTTGTATTTTATCTCCTATGGCTAATTACAATCATCTAGATATTGCAGATTCCACCTTCTGATTTAAAAGAATTCTATATATAGGGGCTTTCTCATATATATTTCATCTAAATATATTTCAAACATTTCATATATGAAATGCCTTCATCTAACTGAATGGATCTAATTCAAATTTAACATTTCAATTTCTACTTTTATATTGGATGTTAAATATTATGCAATTGATCAGCAGTATTGAATGTTTCAGTGAAAATATTATTTTAGAATACAGTACAAAGATTTCCAATTCATGAAAAAAAATCTTGTTAGAATTAAAAGTTCTGTTATCCCAAGTGAGTCTATCATATTATCTGCTATCAGATAATATAAACTGTGATGTTCTATTTTTTTTAATGTGCTTTAGCTATCAAAATCCCCTTGAATATAGGTCAGTAAATAAATAAGATTAAAAAAAAAGATTAGAAGATTTTTTTTTATTTGCTGAAAAAAGTCAAATTTACCAATCATTAAATATGTGACGGGGTAATGTTCACTTCCTGGCCAATAAGATGCTAAACTTATTTCTTCTGATTCCTCAGATCAATGCTGATCTGGCTTGCTGAGCAAAACTAATTTACTTAATTTTAAGAGAGCTACCACTCTCATTTCAATTTCTCCATTTGCAACATGAGAATAGTATTATGATATTGTCTTTAGTTAAAGTTAAATTAAGGAATAAAACGTTTTAACACCCTGAACAGGCAGTGTATTTTTTTTTTCTTGAAAGAGTATTTTCATTACTATTGCTGTATCACATTTTGTAAAAAAAACATTATGTGTCAATTTGCTATGTAGTACTGAATTTAATCAGATTCCTGTCATTTTTAAATTATATTAAGATATATTCAATGGAATATACAGCTGACAACAAAACCCAATATCCACCAGCAAGCAGGTGCCACCTCTTATCTGAAAATATTCATCATTATCTATGACATTCTACTTACACTTCTTACAAAGGTATCAGGTAATACTCCTCCCAACTTTTTCTCTATCCTATCACATGGAAGAAATCTTTAACCTGACAGTTGCATAAACTTCTTATTTTCAGCATACGTTTAGCAGAATCAAATGCAATATAGCTTATCAGAACATAAAAACGAACCTTTTCCCAAAACAAGTTGTATTTTTTCCAGCTGCAGGCTATGCAATATAAACTTAATTTCCCTTGAGTTTAATGGATTGATAATGATAATGGATTGATAAGCCTCGGGTTCTAGTACTATTTCATATTCTAAATTTCTATGAACTGCAACAAGGCACTCTGTTGTTTTAATTTCAGCGCATATAGACAAGACCCTCCATTATCATAGTAATACAGCAGGGACTAAGGAAGGAAATCCTACTATTAATAAGGCTGTTAAGGAAGGCTTCTCGCATGAACAAAAAAACCCTCTTTCCTCGGTATATCTCTTCTTCCTCGTGGCCTTGTGACACCCCGCCCCGTATCCCTGCCGGGGGGGGGGGCAGACCCGCCAGCGCGTCAACCTGACAGTATTTCCATTCTCTTCCCGTGTCTTCTTTCATATCTCCGCCTCATCCCTAGGCCGCAGCGGACAGTCTCAGGGGAAAACCAGGCCACCTCTGAGGGAGGGGGCGCAGGCTAAGCGCGGGTGGCCGACTCCCCTTGGATCACCCATTCGTCCCTCACCTTTGCGCAGTTCGCGCTCCCAGACGGTGACAATGAGCGGCGAATGTTTTCGGTGATGGATAAGCCACAGGCTCAGTGTCTGGACACTTTGCTGAGAATTGCTTAGCTCCGACAATTTCCTCTCCAGCGCCGATTCTGAGAAAGCAGACATTGCCGCTTTTATCCTTTCCCCCAGTTTCGGACCTTCTAAGGTGAACGAACGTTGCGATGAGATCGCGTACGTTAACGTACCTAAAACAAAATGGCGGCTACTCTGCCTGTCGAACCGCAGGGGCACGCCTTTTGCACAACGTCACTAAGCGAGACATGTGCTACCGAGTATTACAAAAAAGTCCGTTTTAAAAACCCCAGTTCCAAAGAGGGGAGCGTAATTGGTTAAGAGTTTTCTTAGTGTGGTAAACCCAATTGCAGAAAAAGGCAGCTTTCAAAAGGAGTCAACACACACATGAAGCAGCCATATTCTCATTGCAGCTGTTTTTTGTCTTGGCTTTCTTTCTGTACACCACAAATTGTCCTGAATTTTGTACTAACTTTCTCTGTTTTGATGGAGTCCCCAGTTAGTGCAAATAGACTTAAAGTATATGAACTGACTAACAGTCTTTATTTGTGCAGCCAATAGAGACTACTGAGGGCCACAGAGCTTTTTAATACTCGAAAGATAGTTTTTGCAGTACTGCTCCATTGGCTAATTAACATGGGTTTTCTTGTATTTTAAATTTGTTTTTTCAATTGCATTGCTAATAATTTTCCATAAACCTTAACCTTCAAGAAAAAGGTCTCTCAGAAACCAGGACGTTCAGGAGAGCATTCAATACATTGTAGATAAGTTTCGGTTGTAGCTGTTCTCAAAAGCCCGTGAACAAAGAAAATAGTCAAGCTAACCTTGAAAAGCACAGAGAATATACCCATTTTGATGTTTTTCATTTGCAAATGTTTCTTTTACTTTTGTTCAGAATACAATGCTCTTTTTTATGGCTATGCACACATGTTATTGAATGCTGTACTTCTTGTAATGTAATTGAACAGATGGCAATCTCTAAACCAATCAATTTAAGTTATTTGTTGTGCTAACTATAAAAGTAATCCATTCATAAAATCCATTTCTGGGGATTCCCCCTTTTCATAGAGTAACCACACTTTATCAGAGTACTTTTATAAATTGCTTTCAAATTATCTTCTGACTTGGTTGCTTACTGGAAAAAGTAAACCGAGGCAGATCCCAGGACTAGATTTGGCCATTGAAATGAGTAAGCAGTGAAAAAGTCCCTGGCTGCTCCTGAACTACTTTACAAAACAGTCCAGCAATTTTGCATTCATGGAAGAGGAGAAATGGTGCCAAGGGATCCCATTCCTACAATTTTCTCTTCAGTGGGGGGAGAATCCTCAATATCTGTAAGGTTGCCTGAAGAATGATGTGATGATAGTGGCCAATTGTTTTCTTTAGCTTCACAAGAACAAAAGTGGCATAGCCAATTGCTGGGTCACAGAAACTGTTACTGGAGGTTTTTGTAGAAAAAAAACATATTTATAATGAAAAGACTACTTAATCAAAGTAGCCTGAAAACGGGCGGCAGAGTGCTGCAGGAGGCCGTGGAGGGAGGAAAATGAGATGGGGGGGTCATGCGTGAACCCTCTGCGCCCCATTTTGGCCAGCAGGGTGCTGCAGAAGGCATCCGTACCACCCATCTCAGCTGCCCTCCCACTGGCCCACGGAGGAGAACTGCAATGCTGATCCAGCCCTCGAAGAAATCCAGTTTGACACCCCTGATCTATAGAATTGTAGCAGTATATGCAATCACATAATTTTTTATATGAGATTCTCTAATTAGATGCATACATACATTGCCGATCCATCTTGTTTTAGGTCTCTTTTTATGTACATTTTTTTATCAAGTGGGATCCATAATATGAATGTCTTGGTCCATCTGCCATTAGTTCTTGTTATGTAATCAGTCCATTTCCATTTCAATTCTTTTACTCCCTTGATGATATTCACATACTTTTGTTTGTTCTCTAATCCATATGCAGGTCTTTCTATCTTGTCTTGTAATGCCAAGCATGCCTCTTTCCATGGCTCTTCATGCCACCCATAGCTTTTGTATTGATTGTGAGGCTAGTGTCTGTGTTTGACTGGCATATGTTCGAGCAGGTAGCACACACTGATCAAAAACTTTTCTCTTGAGGTATTTGGGGAGGTTGTTCCTGAAAATTATGCTTACCTTGCCAAATTTCTGCCAACCGTATTTAACACGCAATTCAATTTCTTTTATTGTATCATCTTCTATTGAGATACATTGGCCAACATAGATGTAATAGTCTACTATGTCTAATTTTTCTATCTATCTATCTATCTATCTATCTATCTATCTATCTATCTATCTATCTATCTATCTATCTATCTATATTTGTTTTCTTAAGTTTTCGCGGGTACTTACATGTATGGCATTCGGCTTTGCTTGGATATTTTCCCACATTATAGTAGTTGTGCTTTTAAAGTTGTAGCGACGTTTCAGCAGAATCTCATCTGCCATCAGAAGCCTGATGATGGCCGATGAGATTCTGCTGAAACGCACAACTTTAAAAGCACAACTACTATGATGTGGGAAAATACTCCGAAGCAAAGCGAATGCTATATATATATATATATACATATATATATATAATTGTTCTCCTGTTTTGTGCAGCTATTGTGTATTTTCTGTTATATATATAAAACAGTATAAAAAAGAGATAGTTAATAAAGATGGGATCCATCTGTAACTGGGAGTTTATATATACACTGCTCAAAAAAATAAAGGGAACACAAAAATAAGACATCCTAGATCTGAATGAATGAAATATTCCTATTAAATACTTTGTTCATTACATAGTTGAATGTGCTGACAACAAAATCACACAAAAATTATCAATGGAAATCAAATTTAGCAACCCATGGAGGTGTGGATTTGGAGTTACACTCTAAATAAAAGTGGAAAAAAACACTACAGGCTGATCCAAATTTGATGTAATGTCCTTAAGACAAATCAAAATGAGGCTCAGTAGTGCGTGTGGCTTCCACATGCCTGTATGACCTCCCTACAATGCCTGGGCATGCTCCTGATGAGGTGGCAGATGGTCTCCTGAGGGATCTTCTCCCACACCTGGACTAAAGCATCCCCCAACTCCTGGACAGTCTGTGGTGCAACGTGGTGTTGGTGGATGGAGCGAGACATGATGTCCCAGATGTGCTCAATTGGATTCAAGTCTGGGGAACGGGCGGGCCAGTCCATAGCATCAATGCCTTTGTCTGGCAGGAACTGCTGACACATTCCAGCCACATTGCCATGCATTAGGAGGAACCCAGGGCCAACCGCACCAGCATGTGGTCTCACAAGGGGTGTGAGGATCTCATCTCGGTATCTAATGATAGCCAGGCTACCTCTGGCGAGCACATGGAGGGCTGTACAGCCCCCTAAAGAAATACCACCCCACACCATTACTGACCCACTGCCAAACCAGTCATGCTGGATGATGTTGCAGGCAGCAGAACATTCTCCACGGCATCTCCATACCCTGTCACGTCTGTCACATGTGCTCAATGTGAACCTGCTTTCATCTGTGAAGAGCACAGGGCGCCAGTGGCGAATTTGCCAATCTTGGTGTTCTCTGGCAAATGCCAAACATCCTGCATGGTGTTGGGCTGCAAGCACAACCCCCACCTGTGGACATCAGGCCCTCATACCACCCCCATGGAGTCTGTTTCTGGCCGTTTGAGCAGCCACATGCACATTTGTGGCCTGCTGGAGGTCATTTTGCAGGGCTCTGGTAGTGGTCTCCTGTCCCTCCTTGCACAAAGGGGGAGGTAGCGGTCCTGATGCTGGGTTGTTGCCCTCCTACAGCCTCCTCCATGTCTCCTGATGTACTGGCGTGTCTCCTGGTAGCGCCTCCATGTTCTGGACACTACGCTGACAGACACAGCAAACCTTGCCACAGCTCGCATTGATGTGCTATCCTGGATGAGTTGCACTACCTGAGCCACTTGTGTGGGTTTTAGACTCTGTCTCATGCTACCACTAGAGTGAAAGCACCGCCAGCATTCAAAAGTGACCAAACTATCAGGCAGAAAGCATAGGAACTGAGAAGTGGTCTGTGGTCACCACCTGCAGAACCACTCCTTTATTGGGGATGTCTTGCTAACTGCCTATGCTTTCTACCTGTTGTCTATTCCATTTGCACAACAGCATGTGAAATTGATTGTCAATCAGTGTTGCTACCTAAGTGGACAGTTTGATTTCACAGAAGTGTGATTGACTTGTTACATTGTGTTGTTTAAGTATTCCCTTTATTTTTTTGAGCAGTGTATATATATATATATATGTGTGTGTGTATGTATGTATGTATGTATGTGTGGGGGGGAGGTGCATGCATGCGTGCTCTCTCTCTCACACCCTCTCTCTCACACTGCCACACGTGTGGGATGAGCCTCCTACGATGGCCAACCTGACCCTGGGTGAACTGTTATTAAATTACCTCTCCCCGCCGCCCCATCGAAGTGGATCCTGGGTGCTGTGCTGCAATTGAGAAATGAGAAATGGAGTGGTTGGCATGAGGGGAAAAGGATGTGCAGGGAGAAGTAAAAGGGAAAGCAGTTTCACCCTTCCCTTGTGCCGGCTACCCTGTTTCCCATTTCTCCATTGCAGCATAGCACCATCTCTCAGATCCCCTCGGTTCCCTCAGGCATTTCTTTGCCTACCTGATTTCCAGCTCTATCACATTTCTCACCATCATGTGCAGGGAAATACATTTGTGAGACTAAAAAAAATCAATTCCAACTTTACGAGATCTTTTTTTTTTGTGAGAAGTTGGAATTGATTGATTGAACTTTGTTTTTTAGTCCCACAAACTTGTTTCCCTGCACATAACAGCAAGAAATGTGATGGAGCTGGAAGCTAGGTAGGCAAAGAAATGTTTGGGGGAAGTGAGGGCATTTGGGTGCCAGGTGCTGAAATGGGCTCATCTAGGTCCAGCGGCCAGCCCAGGCCTGCCAGAGGAAAGGCCAGCATTTACTGACATTTAAACATGGTGCCATTCTGGCTTTGGCCAGCAAAGGACAGCTGGCATGGGTGCTGCAGGCAGGATTCCCGCTCCTTCATCACTGTCTCTGACTCACTGGTGCTCCGCTGGCGCTTTGGTCCTATGCTACCACCCTATGTGCAGGCCCCACCTCGAGACAGTTTTTGCCTGAGTGATGTGATCGAAGGTTTCCGTCGCTCCTCTCTTGGACTTTTTGGGAAGGCTTTTTTTCTTCGCTGCCTGGAAGGAAATTGAATGAAAACCAGACATGTTCAAGAAAACACAGATTTTCTGGAACACATCTGACTGGTTCACCAAACTCAGCAAAAAACTAGGTACTGGTTCTGCCGAAACTGTGTGAACTGGCTGAATCCCACCATTGCAATAAACTCTCAGCACCCAGTCAGCATGTTTACTAATCTATTTCTTGGGAGAGGACTTGACCCTCAATGAGAAGAATCTTGACAAACTTGAGCATTGACAAGATATAGTTCAGTGGAGGGAAGGGTCTCGTACTTAGGCAGAAAAAAAAAACCTCACGCACAACTATACAATAGGCAGTACAATAGAATAGGTCAAAAGTAGTGAATGCAAAAGAAATCTTGGTATCCTAGAGGATCATCACTTAAGTATGTGCTAGCAGTGTGTTGTAGCTGCCAAAAAAGGCAATGTAATCCTGAGCCACATTAACAGAAGGATAGCATCAAGTTCATAACAAATGATAGTACTGCTCTACATTGTACTATTGATGCTACACTTGCAATGCTGCCTCCAATTCTGGTCACCACAATACAAAAAAGATGCTAAGTAGAGTACGAGAAAGAGCATAAAAAAGCAACAAAGATAAGGCGTCCAGATGAACAGTTAAGGGAACTAGATATGTCTATCCTAACAAAGAGAAGGATTAGGAGTAACATGATAGCTATCTTCCAATACTTGAGAGGGAGTCACAAGGAGGAGGAGATGCATTTTATTCTCCGAAACACCTGAGGGCAGGATAAGAAGCAATGGATGGAATCTTGTTAAAGAGAAGATCTGAAACTATTGAAAAATTTCTTAACAGTGGAACAATAGTTTATTTTTTATTTTTTATTTTTTTTATTTTGTCAATTGCTTACAAGATAATAGGTATAAGTAAAAACATAGTTATTAATACATGGATACATATAAGAAAAATAAAAAAATAAAAGAAACAATAGGACAGGGATGGTAGGCATGTTGGTGCACTTATGCACGCCCCCTACAGACCTCTTAGGGAAGGAGTGAGGTCAATAGTAGAAGGTCTAAGAAAGTTTTGGGGGTTTGGGGAAAAAAAAACACAGAGTCAGGTAGAGTATTCCAGACATTGACCACTCTGTTGCTGAAGTTGTATTTCCTGCAATCAAGTTTGGTGCAATTAACCTTGAGTTTGTATCTATTGTTTGCTCTTGTGTTGTTATGGTTGAAGCTGAAGTATTCATTGACAGGTAGGACATTGCAATGTATGATTTTATATACTTTACTTAGATCCGACCAAAGGCGGTGTAGTTCTAGGTTTTCTAGGTCTAGAATTTCGAGTCTGGTGGCATAAGGTATTCTGCAACGAGTTGAGGAGTGGAGAACTCTTCTTGTGAAATATTTCTGGACTTTCTCAACTGTGTTAATATCAGATACATATTGTGGGTTCCAGATTGATGAGCTGTATTCAAGTATTGGTCTAGCAAATGTTTTGTATGCTCTAGTTAGTAGTGTAATATTACCAGAGAAAAAGCTACGTAGGATTAGGTTAACAACTCTTAACGCCTTTTTGGCTATGTAGTTACAGTGGGCTCTAGCACTTAGGTCATTTGAGATGAGTACTCCAAGATCCTTGACAGAGTTTGGATCATCAACAAGGTCTTGACTATTCAGCCTGTATTTTATTTTCTGTTTTTTTTTTTTTTTGCCAACATGTAAGACAGAGCACTTATTTGTTGAGATTTGAAGTTGCCATTTGTTTGACCATTCTGATACATAGTCGAGGTCTTTTTGAAGGGTAGCAGTATTGTCTGTGGTGTTGAATAGCTTTACATATATATATATATATATATATATAGTTAGTGGAACAACTTGCCTCCTGGAGTTGTGGGTCCTCCATTGTGGAAATCTTGTAGAAAAGAATGGACAACCATTTGACTGAGATACAATAAGGTCCCCTGCTTGAACAAGGAGTTAGATTAGAGGGCTTCCAAGTCCCTTCCAGCCCTATGATTGTATAATTCTATGAATATACTGTTACAGCAGTGTAGGACCTACTTACCATAATGGCCATGAAACCACTAGATGGCAGTCAAGCAGCTTTTTAAAAAAGTAAGTGTAATGGCCAATTTGAAGTGTCTAGACAGGTTAATATAAACCAGATTTACATCTTTGTATCTTAATATGGTCCTCTTCCTCACTGAATCATGGAGCTACAAGAGAGCATTAAGGCTACTGAGTCCATAAAATACCCCCAACGGACAGACAAATTCATGCAAAATTCATTACACTGTCAGATTGCTCTTTCTCTTATGAAGATTCAGTCAAAGTTATCTTCCTATAATCTAATCTATCCGTTGTCTGTGTGTACTCTGAAACAATACAGAGCCTTAAGGAAAGCTAAGTGGTTAAGTTGTTGAATTAGGAACAGAAGGATCTGATAATCCACCTCAGCCACCAAATACATTCTAATAGAATGGAATGGAATGGAGTGGGGAATGGGGAAGGGAATGGAATACTTTATTGGTCAAGTGTGATTAGACGCATAAGGAATTTGTCTCCAATGCCTAAGCTCTCACTATGCATGCAAAAGAACAAGGTAATAATAATAGTAACAGAATATAATAATAATGATAATGATACCAATAGAGAAGGTAGTAGAACAGATGAGAAAGATAAAAATAATATAGTCATACTACATGGTTAATATACTTAGAAATAAGACAGAACTGTGAAAATTAAGTGTTCAGCAGAGTGATGGCAGGATGAAAAAAAACCCTTTCTCTGTGTTTAGTTGTTTTGGCATGCAATGTTCTGTAACAGCACCCCAAGGGGAAAAGTTGGGAAAAATTTTGTCCAGGATGTGAGCAGTTTTAGATATTTTCTCAGTCCTCTTTCTAACCAATGCAGTGTACAGGTATTTAATGGAAGGCAGGCTAATTTATTTATTATTTATATTATATATAAATCTAATAAACAAAAAAAAAACAACCTTTAGTGTGGTATCTTTTAACATATTTAAACTATCACTGTATATCTCCCTCGTCTTCTCATGTAATTCAGTTCTGGATTGTGAAGCTTAATAAAAGCATTGCTCTGAGAATAATAAACTTAGTTCCTCCTTGTGATTTGTGATTCAAATCTGGGACTTGTTTGATTACTCTTAGTTCTAGCTTCTCTTAAAATTAAGAACTCAAGTAAATTTTCCTCACGGTTCTTGTTGCTTCATTTCCCCAAATGAATATTCCAAATTAAGAATAGCTGATGCACAAATGCCTTTTTTTAAAGCGAAAACTGCCAGGAAGATATCAGAAATTTCCTGGAAGGTCCATGCTTGGCAAAAGTTGTATCCCAACAGCTGTCAGTGTACTTAAAATCTCCCATTCCAATGATTTTGTGTTTGTTTGAAAGATATGCAGCTTAGTATTGGAATGCTTCATCAGTATTGTCTCCTTACATAAGCAGGCAATAGCAGCCACAAGCAAGAGTTTATTGTTTTTATATGTTCATATATTTATTTTATCCAGGTATTCTCTGCAGCATTACCAAGTTAATTCGTTTAGATTTTAGGCAGAAATGAATATTTTTAACATGTAGGAATTTACTTCTCCCTTTTAATGGTTTCTGGCCCTATTAAATGATTGCCTTCTTAATTTTTTATAAACAGTTATGAGAATTGTCCATCAGGTCTTCTAAATTCTAAAACATCTAAGAAATTACATTTGTTAAATTACATTTTCTTTTTTCAATTAAAAACTTGCTTAATTCTTATATTTATATTATACACAGATAAAAAAGGCTATGAACCAATTATTTCTATTTTCCTTCTTTTTCTTTAAACTACCCATTACAGAATCACTTTGTTTACAACACAAAAATCTTTTCCTGAAATCATAGGAGTTTTCATTTGTATTACCTTTCCTTATGGGGATTCAGTTTAAGGCCCTTATCAATCCAGCTAGCTCATTCAAACCATGGCCTCAGGAGATGTCTATGGAGATTTCTCAGTCATCCAGTCATGGTGTCCCAAAGGAGCTTTTTCAAGAGGCAAGTGGACTTTCTTGATTTTCTTTTTCTTTGAAGTTGTTTCGCTTCTCATCCATCACAGGAATCAGTTCTTTCCCACTAGCATAATTTGTGTAGCCAGTCATGAAGGGATAATTATCAATGAATAATTGAATAGTTTTGGAAGTTATTCTGATACACAATTTTTGCCTCTAACAGACTATACATTTCATGAATCAATTAGTTCTAACATTAGAACCTTCTTTAGAAGACACAACAAAGAATGGTCTTCTTGCATCAACTCAGAAAGCTCAAACTGCCCAAGGATCTGCTGATACAGTTCTACAGAAGAATTATTGAGTCTATCATTTGTACCTCAATAACTGGTTTTGCACAGCAATTAAATAGAACAGGCACAGATATCAATGAATAGTTAGGACTGCAGAAAAAGAAAAATTGCACCCCAGCCTGCCTTTCATTGAGGACTTGTATACTGCACGTATCAGAAAGAGGGCTGAGAATAAATCTACAGACCCCTCACATCCTGACATAAACATCTCCCTTCAGGATGCCTCTATAGGCATTGCATGGCAAAACAACTAGACACAAAGATAGATTTTCCCTGTGTCATCACTCTGCTGGACCTCTAATTCCCACAGCACTGTGTCAGGCCTTTATATATTTACCCATATGTAGGCTGCATTGCAATTATCCTTTGCATAATCTCATTTCTCATCTTTCTGCATCTTTCTCATCTTTCCCACTATCGTCTCCTATTGGTATCTTATGATTTATCACATTGTTTGTATTTTATGATTAATCAATCATAATTAATTAATTGTAACTATGATTTATTATCTATGAACTATCTTTGCCATTTGTATGTATACTAAGAGCTTATACCCCGAAGACAAATTTCTTGTGTGTCCAATCATGCTTGGCCAATAAAGAATTCTATTCTATTCTATTCTATTCTATTCTATTCTATTCTATTCTATTCTATTCTATTCTATTCTATTCTATTCTATTCTATTCTATTCCATTCCATTCCATTCCATTCCATTCCATTCCATTCTTTTTCTCATTGATCCATTTGTATATTATAACCCAAAATTTTATCCTATTTTATTATATACTCTTGTTCTTCTATATCATATTTCAGCAACAGGTTATACATTTTAGCAATAACATCTTCATAATTAGTACAACATTCTATTTCAAACTCGGTCTTTAAAAAAATTAATCTCATATTTATAAATAATTTAGGCAGCAAACTTACCTAATACTCCTACTCCCTCCTATTGTTCACCCAACACAACCCTGTGAGGTGAGTTGTTCTGATACAGATTGACTCACTCAAAATCACCCAATTATCTTTCATGCCCAAGTTGGGACTAGAACTCATAGTTTACTTGCCTGGTGCCATAATGACTTTATCAAACTGGCTCTTACTTTGTCCAAAACCAACCGTCTCCCAAAACACGCATACAAAATACAATCCTACTTTGTCCAAGCCATAATTTTTTAATCCACTTTAAATCTTTCTGAAAACTTACACATAAGAAAAACCATTAAAATCCTCTCAATAGTTATGTTGTTGTTGTTAGTCGCGAAGTCATGTCTGACCCATAGCGACCCCATGACCTCCAGGCCTTCCTGTCCTCTACCATCCCCTGGAGTCCATTTAAGCTCACACCTACTGCTTCAGTGACTCCATCCAGCCACTCATTCTTTGCTGTCCCCTTCTTTTGCCCTCAATCACTCCCAGCATTAGGCTCTTCTCCAGTAAATCCTTCCTTCTCATTAGGTGGCCAAAGTATTTCAGTTTCATCTTCAGGATCTGGCCTTCTAAAGAGCAGTCAGGGTAGATCTCCTCTAGGACTGATCAGTTTGATTGTTTTGCAGTCCAAGGGACTCGCAGGAGTCTTCTCCAGTACCATAGTTCAAAGGCCTCCATTCTTTGGTGCTCAGCCTTCCCAATAGTTATGATAATATCCCAAACATTGATATCTTTCTGTTATAAAATTTCCCTCAGTTTTGTTTGCAATCCCCTTGAGAAAATCTAGTATATCACAATAAGTTAACTATGTTTACTTATAATTGCACATGTATACAATGGTTGATAGCTTACATTGTAACCACTTGGCTTTAGTAAAAGTATAAGTAAAAGTATACCTTTCCCTGCAAACGGATTCAAAGGTCTTTCGAGTCTGAAAGTTGACATATGTGTAACCATTTTAGTTAGTGTAGTAATATAGCATTTGCTATCCTTTTCTCTTTTCTTTTTCCCTGTAAGTGGGGATTTGGGCTCACTACATTTCAATGGGTGGGAGGAGGGAATAGATAGTGGAAGTGACATACTTTCCCATGGGAACAGGCGGTGTCCCTGCAGATGGCTGAAGGTGGAGTTTGGACTTACCAGAGGCACCGGACTGAATGTAGATAACTTTCTAATTTTCAATATTATTGGGTATAATTCCGGAGTTGGGTTGGATCCAGAATTACAACAGACTTTGCCAATTTGATGTATACCTAAATAAAAGGAATTTGCTTTGGAAAATGGATTTTGCAAACTTCTTTTTGAAAAGGAAATTATCACTTGGAAACCTGACAAGGTCTCTTCTTTCCTAAATGCCCAAGCTGGGACAGCCCTTGACACAGACCCAATAAAAGGTGGGGGTATAATGTATGTAAGGAACTACTATACCTAGGTATACAAAACTAGAGATAAAGTATTTCTTGAAAATATTTGCTAAATATTAGAGGAAAAAGAAATAACTTTGCCAAATGTGTGTACTGTAGACCACCCAAGCAACCAATGAACTTTTTGCAAATCAGCTGAGGCATGCAAGAAATATACTACCGTAGTAATGAGACTTTAACTACCCAGATATCAACTGGGAACCAAAGTCTGCAGGAAGTGGAAGATCAAACATGTTCTCGATAAGTCTAGTTTAAGACTTTGTCATACAAAAGTAAAGGAGGATAGTAGAAGGACAGCTATAATAGACTTAACAATTACTAATAGGGACAAAATAGTTGAAGGAGCAGAAGTTATAGAAACTTTGGGAGGAGACTGACTATGACAACCTTGAATTCACCATAATGCAACCACAGATAACTGAACTGAAAACCTTGAAAAATTAGATAATAAAGGCCCAAGGAAAACAATACCACAGAGAACACAAATTATACCAGACAAGACCAGTATGGTTGCACATGAGCTCTGACCAGAAATATTTCACAAGAAGAATCTGTGTTTTTTTTCCCTAAACCCCCCAAATTTTAACCTTAGACCTTCTACTATTGACCTCACTCCTTCCCTAAGAGGTCTGTAGGGGGCGTGCATAAGCGCACCAACACGCCTACCATCCCTGTCCTATTGTTTCTTTTATTTTTTTTAATTTTTCTTATATGTATCCATGTATTCATAAGTATGTTTTTACTTATACCTATTATCTTGTAAGCAATTGACAAATAAAAATAAATTAAAAAAAAACCATTATCACTTTCCTTCAAGCTTGCTGCCAGCTGCCATGGAAACAGGAAGGGAGGGAACAATGGCCATTTGGGAAGGGAAGCATGCAGTTGATGAGAGTGGAATTGCTGAGAAGTGATGGGGAGGCTCCCACTCAGGGACGCTGCCTTAGGTTGTTTAACATCTTTGATATATTGATATACTATAACTCTCCAAGACTAGATGAATTGTATTACAGAGTATAAAATGAATTTTCTGATGATTTGTCCAAAACCTTACATACCACATGAGAAATCCTAAAGAATGGATGAAGTGCCATGCTTTTTGGATGCCTGGCTTGTTAATAGTATTTACAAAAAAGATCTTAAAATAATGGACTGAAAATCCTATTTTGTTAAATCTTCATTTCCAATAACGTGTAAATATAATTTTATAAAATTCTCTCCAAAGTTCATGGTATAATTTCTATCAGCAAGAATTATTTTTCCTGATAAATGGTAAATGGTAAGATTTCTTTTTTAACAGTACCAAGAGCTAATGGTATATTAAAAATAAAGTATTTCATAGCCGGCATTTGAAGCAGGTAGTACTTGCGATATTTGAGAAAAACTTTGGGACTTAATCTCCTATTCTGAAACCTTAGGGTGTGGCATTGTGTTGTAGTGTTTTTTTTTGGCCTAAGGGTGAGAAAAGCCAATTAAAATGCCATAAATGGATTTGCAATTTTCCTTTCTGGTTGTTACTCAGAATACCTTCTAAACTAAAGCACAAAACCATTTTTTTAGCAGCCTACAGTACTTATGCAAATGATTTTAAGAAGCATTGTCTTTGTGGCTATCTAAATAAACAGAGAGAAAACATGGAACAATTCTCTTCACTGGACAAACAAAAGCCAGAAAAAAATATATATAAAAGCTTAGCCTGAGCCAGAGTGCATAATTTACTCAACAGTTCCCAAGAATGCTTTCAGGACAAAAAAAAAACAAAAACCAGTGGGGGATGGCTTAGACATCTTTATGACGCTATTGATGTGGAGCCAATTGAGATTCCTGGCAGGCTTACGTTTGAACTGATCTCAAAACAGCAAGGAACTGAAGTCAGGATTAAAGAATGTTCAAAAACTGAAACAGAAGTCATAGCAAGAAAGAATGCAATGAGCAATCCCTTCTAGAATATGGTCCCTTTTCCTAATAATCAGCCTAGAAACTCAGGCAAGGACAAGCCACATAGAAGTTCCATAGCAACTTGATCCCAATTTGATTGGTTGTCAAATTATTGCTTTCTAATATCAGATGTTAGATTTGTTGCAGATCCACTTAAATCTTATCTATTCGTGCCAAACTACACAGCAATGAGAAAAACATAGGTTTTCATTTATAATAGAACATATAATCATAGGACTGGACTGGGTCCTGAAGGTATTCCACTGATTAATTTTTCTCCATGTCAGAAAATTTCTCATAGACTGGATTTCTCTTTAAAAAGTTTCAGTAGATATTCCAAGGATGAGAAAGTACTGGGATTAATATATATTGAATTGAATTAAATAATCAGAAAATCAAAATAGACTCACTGTTTAGATCCACAATCAACTTAATTTACATATTAATTAAAAACAAAACAATCCTAAGTGGACTGGCAAATGAAATTCAAAGATTGGCTAAGTAAAATCTACAACAGATAGCAATTGTGAGTTAAGCCTAAAGTAGAAGTTCCAAGCACTGGGAAATCTTAGAATGATAATAATGACTGAGGCATCATAAAGCTCACAAATCCTGGATTTCAGAGGGTAGATACAGACTCAACTGAAACTATGATAGAACATTGGCCTACTTATATTAAATATATGTTGTGCATTTAGACCCCCTTCACTTGGTTATGCTGCAGCCTAATTCTACATTTGTTGAAATTCATTTTTCCCATCATTAGTTTATACTCAGTATTCCATAAAGACAAAGTGAATACAGAATTTTAGAAATGTATAAATTTATTAAAAAGAAAAAACTGAAATATCACACTGGTGTAAGTGTTCAGACCTCTTCATTCAGTAATTTGTTGAAGCACCTTTGGCAGCAATTACAGTCTCCAGTCTTTCGGGGTATAATGTGATAAGTTTTGCATGCCAGGACTGGCGATTTATATATATATATTTGCCATTTTCCTTGCAAATCCTCTCAAAGTCTCTGAGTCAGATTAAGTGGATAACTATTTTCAGGTCCATCCAGAGATGCTCAGTAGGGTTCAAGTCTGGCTGGACCACTCTAGAGCATTCACAGAATCACCTAAGCCACTCCTGTGTTGTCTTGGCTATGTGCTTAGGATCTTGTCATGTTGGAAAGTGAACCTTAGCCCAGTCTGACATCCTGAGCACTGTGGAACAGATTTTCATTGAGGATATCCCTGTACTTTGCTCCATCCAACTTTGCCTCAACCCTGAGCAGTCTCCCAGTCCCTGTTGCTGAAAAACACTCACACAGCAAGATGCTGCCACCACCATGCTTCACTGTTGGGATGATAAGATGATGAGCAGTGCCTGGTTTCCTCCAGGCATAACATTTAGAATTGAGACCAAATAGTTCAATCTTCGATTCATTGGATCAGAGAATCTTATTCCTCACCGTCTGAGAGTTCTTCGGGTTTTCTTTTTTCTTTTTGCAAACTCCAAGCAGGCTTTCATGAGTATTGCACTGAAGAGATGCTTCTGTCTAACCACTCTGCCATAAAGCCCAGATCTATGGAGGGCTGCAGTAGTGGTTGTCCTCCTGGAACTCTGTCCTATCTCCACACAGGATCTCTGGAGATGAGTCAGAATGATCATCAGGTTCTTGGTCACCTCTCTTACTAAGGGTATTTCTCTCCCAATAGCTCAGCTTGACCGGACAATTAGCTCTTAGAAGAGTCTTTGTTGTTCCAAACTTCTTCCATCTGATAATTATGGAGGCCATTGTGCCCTTAGGAACCTTCAGAATCTGCAGAAATGTTATTGTAGCCATTCCCAGATCTGTGCCTTGCAATAATGCTGTCTCTTTGAGCTGGCAAACTTCACTCTCCCCAATATCCCCCTTTCCTGCCCTCTCCCATTGCTGATGTCTGGTTCCAAGTGGGGTTTGCATAGCCTTCACCAGATGACTCTGTGTTCTATATGTTCTATATCCCTCAATCTGTCAAAAAGCTCTTTTGTAACTAAGTGGCTTCATCTGGTGTCATTAAGCAATCAAATCAGTAATCCCCTGGAACTATTCTTTCAGGTAGAAGTAGAAGTACAATATGGTGCCCCAAATCATACCTTGCAGATGGTCCAAAAGGATACATGATCAATGGTGCTGAATAATGTAGAAAAGTCCAAAAGGAACAGGGGAGTGAACTACTGCCCACCAGATTCTGTGAAAGGATTGGCAATGCCATTTCTGTCCTATGTCTAATTGGAAAATATATTAAGAAACATTTTTGAATTTTTTATAATTGAGACCACCAACCATTAAGTAGATTATTTATATATCATTGAGCTCTAAGATCTGTTATCTCCAAAATTCTAATATTCTGTCTTTTAAGTGCAACACTGAAAAGTGACTGTTTCTTCCTCCTATAAATTCCTGCAATGAAATCTGAAATATTTGATGCTCTCCAATAATTGTGTGAAAAATTGAAATAATTATTTCAGAAAAAAGTGTTATGCTTGGCTTATCTGCATAGGAAGGCTTTTAAAACTCAGCAGGTCTTTTGTTCATGTAATTTAGTAATATAGGCCTTTTGTTTTCATATAGTACATTGTGAAGGTCGGAGTTTTATTTTAAACGTTTAATGAAAGTAAGCCAATGTTCTATGATGGGTGAAAGGAGAGGGAGGGGAGCAATGAGGGGAAAATGGCAAAAAGTGCCTTCAATTTGACTTCCCTTGACTTTCTCTCTCTGCTTCCTAAGTTTCAGCTGTATTTGTCTGTCAATCTGCAGCAGCAGCAAACAGTCTCTCCTCACACTTTTTCTTCTGATCTTGTTTGTGTAGTAAGCAACAAAAGAAAACAGAAGGGAGAGGAATGTAAAGTCACACTTCAACAAATGGAAGAATCTTATAGAGCAAAAGGTTGCAATTTGTTCTGTCATTGCAAAGTGCAGGACATGGAATAATGGATGTAATTTACATAAAGGCAGATTCCAAATAAATTTGAAAAAGCCATCCTAACAGCATAGTAATTTATTTGGAACCAGTTACTTAAACTGGGGCTAATGAGTAACAGGTTGAATTTGAGAAGCCAAGAGGCTTTTTATAATTTTAATCCTATATTTAGTTGGCTTTTGACAGGTTAATTGGTTATATGAGAGGTCCTTTTCAATGTGCTGATGACTCACTTTCAGAATTTATAAATTTGGTTGTGCTAAAAATATATTATTCCTCTCACTTTCAATTCCTTAAGAGAAAATCCACATATACAATCCTAAAATTGTTGACTTTAAATGTGTATCTATAACTAGATAATAACCTGTTCTTTAAAGAGGGTTGGACTAGTCCAGGGGTAGGGAAACTTGGCTTTTATAACTAATGGACTTCAACTCCCAGAATTCGTGAGTGAGCCATAAAAGGTTTCCCATCCTTGGTCTACTGGTTTTTCAGTTGTGGGAGAAATCAATGTTTGTCTTGCATGGGACTGTTTAGTATACAAATGTAGGACATATTACGCAGGAATTCTGGGAGTTGAAATCCATAAGTGATAAAAGAGCCAAGTTTCCCTATCCCTACCCCTAGACTAGACGATCTACAAAGTTCTTTCTAACTATGTTAATCTACAAAAGAGTTATCTTAAATACTGAGGAAAAGTAAAGATGCTGATAACAAAAGAATATAACAATAGAAAAGATTTCTCAAAACATGCTGTCATGGAAGGGATCATCATCTTGTTTAGTGGACTAATCTGTAATCTTTATCACTCTCTGACTTGATTTGATTCTACAAGCTTTTCTTTTCTGTCTCCATTTTAAAATAAAAAATGCTTTGTCAGTGCACATCTGGAATTTAGAACTGCTAATAGATTTGCTATGAAAGAAATGATGAAATGTCTAGCCAACTTAAGTCATATATTAAAAAACATAACACCACCGGCAGGGAAGCTTTTCTTCTTTTTGCACCATTGAAATTGGAATGCCAAGCAATCAGTTAGGGGCTTGGTGTATATCCCATTAGGTGTAATGGGATGTATCTCTTAAAACATGAAAATCAAGCTACTGTTTATGCTAGAAAACAATCCATTTGACAGCTTAGTATTTTTTTCTAAAGTATTATCATATTCAATATAGTGAAGATTTATGGGAAGTTTGCAACTGGTAGGTCCTTGGTGAAACCTACAAACTTGAACCATGAAGTTACTAACCAAAAGCAAGAAAAATCTATGCAAATCATGATAGAAACCACATTTGTTGCATTTTCCAAAGGGCACAGAATTCAGTAATATTTAGTTCCAAGTAGTTTTGGCTTTGAAAACTGCATAAAAAAAGAATAATTATAGCCTTTTTGTTGTTTTAAAATATACACAAAATCTATTGACTATATTAAGTTGCAAAGGCTAGAGAAGAATGGAAAGTAGCTAGTAATTATAGATTTTGGTAGTTATAGTGCAAAATTCATACATTTTGCCATGGTTTTAAAGTCTACTGTTGAGAAAAAAAAATCATATTCACATTAGCTATTGGGCAGCATTGATGATGAGATCCATTTGCAACCCGTTTGCCCATCTCAAATCTTGTCTCCCATTTACTTTCACAACTGGCAGTAATGTCTGAACATCTATGAAGATGTTTGGCTTGCCTTTTCAATCAATGCTTTTTAAATTCTGGGGGTCTGGAATATAAGAAATGTATGTGGAAAATCTGTGGAACTACAGAAGCACAATTTTTATTTTTATTTATTTGCACTCCAGAATCTCCTACTTTAAAATAGAAGCTTTGCCCAGTTTTTTATTTTATGAATTGTATTCCAGAATGTAGAACACAAAAGGCATACAGTATAAGAAAGAATTGTGCAGTTCTTTCTTCTTCTGAAGTCTTTATATTTGCAAAACAAAAGAGAACAAAACCTGTAGGTTAGTTTGAGAAGTACTTGTAAGGTGAAAGAGGGATACGGGAAAATAGTTCAGTATTATTTTAATGACATAGAAGTAATGCTAATGTTACATAACATAGAAGTAATGCTAATGTTACATAAACTGAGTCGGAAGATGAATATGGAAAATGAATAAATTTGAAATATGTCCAAGGGGAGTCTGAGCAATCATAGCCAAACCTATCCTCTGAAAAATAATTTCCCTCAGAGAGAATGTATTAATTAAACTCATTCCAATTTAGTAATTACATTTACAAATGATTTTCAATGCTGTCATTCCTGTTTCATTAAGAGTTGTAAAATTATTTATATGTTTGAAAAGAAACTCAAGTAGGTGTGTAAATATGGATGCATCTATGAATGTGTTGTACACCATTCATTTGAATTTGTGCTATTTTCTAAAGCAGATCCTGGTCTTTGTTAATTGTTTTGCATTATGATAAAATTGCATGTTGCAAAGAAACAAGATATGACAACAAAATTTGTGTTTGTTCTATAACTTTAATGCTCTGCTATTTCTCAGTTAATGTTTATCCACACTTTTCAATATTTAGAATTCAAGATACCTTAGCAACATAACTTAATCAGATTATATGTAGACAACATTTCAAGATTTGAGCCAGCGGTGACATAGGAACAATTTTTGCTCATTGTTCTAAGTGATAAATTGATTCTCCAGGACTATCTAGTGAATCTTAATTTCCTTTCAATGATTTATTTCCAGCTATTTCCAGTCTCCCCATTGCCAACAACTTATTACATTTTGTTCTCTATGTCCAATGGTATTATTTCTGTCCTGACTTTCCATTAACATTCCCAGCCATTTTATATTTGTGATGATTTCTTTCAAGCAGTAATGTTACAGCCAATGAAATAAACTGTTCTTTTGTTACAAGTGATTTTTAAAAACAAAAGTAAGACATTCAATCATTTTAGGATTGAAATCAAAACAATTATGCCTCTTTTTGACCCAAAAGGGAAAAAAACTGCACTAGAAAACTACTTAAGGTACATGATATGTTAATTGTCAATTACATTAGATATAGTGGCCTGTGGCCAATAATTAATATTCCAAGGCTGAGTAGCCCAGGAACAACCACCACCACCACCATCACACACACACAAGTGCTAAAATTGTGTTAAACTCATAGTGCCCAAACTGAACAGATAGTTATATATTTTAAATGTGCTCTTATATGCAACAAATTCAGAAAAATAATCAATTTATCCATATTCTCTATTCTTCTTCTTAAATGAAAACCTCATTCAGTAGAGTGAGGCTTATTTATTTAGCAGAACAATACTAAATAAAACTCCAGGGATATACTAACTTCCAAGCTAATTCAGTTAATCAGTTAATAAGATTGAGCCTACAATCAAAATAACATTGACTCATTCCTACCTAGAGACATGTACATGAATCTGTGACATTGTGCATTTTGTTGTTTTTTTAAATATACTTTTGGGCATGCATCTTTGGGTCTTTAAATTCATAGAGTAATACTGCTGGGTAAAATTCCTATTTTACATACAATACTACACAAAGAGAAAAAAAAGTTACACTTTTTCTACTATGGTATTTAACAGTTTCCACTTTACAAACTTTTTTTAAAAAAATACACAGCTCACAAATAAGACGTGAGAAATCAAAATACAATCCTTACAAAGAGAAATATAATCCAACTACAATGTTTTGTTTTATAAAAATCAAATATTTCTCTGCTATTAAAAGTTAATGGTGAATTGTTGTGATGCAACAAGGCATTTCAAAAATAATTAAAAACATTTTATTTTATGAAAGTTGCATTTATTATTTTATACAACATTTGTATAACTTAGTGTAATAACTTGCTAGCTGATCAAACATAATTTCCTGCCATATAAATTTAAAACCATTTCAAGGGAGCCACATCCAAAGTATGGTAAATATGCTGTAGAGATAATTTTTTATACTGTGTACAGGTTTCATTGTTTAATGTTTCCCTTCATAAACTGAGTAAGTCAGAAATTTCCCATATTATTAAATAACAAATCTCAGTTCTGAATTCTCTGAAAAATAAGATCCAGGCTTAATAACAAAATTTAACCCCCCTGCTGTATAAGCATACAAATAAATGGAATAGATTAACTCAAATTCTTAATTTTCTACATTACTCAGTGAAAGTTTTACAAATTCCTATTTTCTCTCATATTGACTAATACAAAAACCCCTCCCTTTTTATGACTCTGTAATCACTTGATTCAGGGTAGAGTTGGGATAACTGGATGGAACTGAGCTCTTAATTGATGGATGCCCTTCCTGACATCACCTGGATTTCGCAGCAGGTATTTTTTTTCTTTGCACCCTGGGATTGAATCCTTAACCTTTTGAATAGAAGGCGAGTCTTTACTACTAGGCCACTCCTATAATTATTAATATCAATTACTAATAAAGTTAAAAATAATTTTTAACTAAAAATGTGCCTCACTTAACTTAGTTACAATTCATGTAAGGATTGTAGCGTTTGTATTTCTCATGTCCTTTTTCAATAATAACAGGACAGTTTCAATTACATCCTTAAAGTGGTATTTGAATTTTTGGCCATCAAGTGGCTAAGGATGGTTACTTCTGCAAAACAAAGATTGTGAGAGAGGGAGAAGATTGGTAACCCTTTAATATTGAATCAGAAAACATACAGTTAAAAATAAGTAATTTCAAAATCACAATATCCTTTTGAATCAAGGTTTAATAAAAAGGGAATTGATTTAAGAGTTAACTGAAATTAATAAAGATTGTTTTAAAATATTTTAATTGTTATAATTTTTAAAATTTTAATAGGTCGAAGTTCTGCACCAATAAAAAAATTAATGACAACTATGGGCAAAACAGTGCTTCAACCTGGATTTGTTTGCATTCTACTATTTCCCAAATACTATAGCTTTAATGCAGCAATGTATAACTGTTAACACTAGGTTTCTCAGATAAGAGGGACTGAACCATATGTGAAAAAAAAATGAGACAGATATATTCATGTTCAGGCTTAGTACACAAGCAAAGGTTTATCCTTTTTTAAGGGCCAAAATATTTACCACTTCTAAATAAAACATACATTTCTTGGTTTACACTTATTGAATCTTTTAAATTCATTTTTATTAATGCAGAATTTAATACCATATTACTTTTTTAAAAAATTCGGAAAAGCTCATAAAAACTTTAACTGTATACGTAAGTGTCTGGAAATAGGTTGAAGTTTTGAGGTCAGGCTTCAGGAGTGCATGAAAATGAATCTGAGTTCATTACAGAAAATGATTCATTATATAAACATCTATAATCTATTATGTTTAAATCTTTGGATAAGGTTGGTCAATATCAAAAGTCAGGTCAAGTTGGAATACAGCTATAATTTTACACACACACACACTTTACATATATGTAAATTATTTGTGAAAAATTTCCTTTTGTGTATTGTAAATTGTATGGATGTGTGTATATATATATATATGAACACATACACACACATGCATTTGTATATATGTATGTGTATATGTATATGTTTGAAAATGATTAATTAAAGGAATTTGGGTACTTAAAAATCTACAAAGCAACAACGAATAGAAAAGGTATGCTTTATCACGGTCTTAGCATTTTATAATATGGAATTTCCTTGAGCATTTCAGCAGACAGCTAGTAATTATATTGTAACACTGACAATTATCCTTCAACATAGATGAAGAGAAAATAGAGATTATTTGGATACAATTTACATTAAAAGTCTCTATATATATTTCCTTTTTTAAAAGTAACAATTCTAATCCGTTTCATCAAAAATAGTTCCAACACATAGAATGAATAGTTGCTTTAGAGAAACATTCTAAAATAAGCAAACAATATGCATTGGAGTTTACTGAATACATTAAAGACAAACTAAGAAAAATGCCATCTTTTTCCACAGAACATTCTCCTCTTGCAATATTGGGCTAATTTTTTTAGTGAAACAAGAGTGCTGTTGTTTACTTTATCTTATGAAATGGCTGAAGTTTTCCGTTTTTTTGTTTTCCTTTAAAAAATGTCTTATATCTTTCACTGAAATACCAGATTCCTGTTTCAAAGGCTGTTCTTCTAAAAACGCCTTGGAAGAGGATATGTCACTTTCCTAAGCATTTTATGAAGAGGAGTTAATAAACATTTATGTACAGCTCATTAATTTTCCTTTCACAATTCTAATGATAGTGTAGTAAAAGACAACAATTCTAAAAGAAAGGTTCTTATTTGGAAGTAGGAAGATTAGTATGCTATCTTTTTTATAAATTTGGAGAGCCAGTCCTCAGCTTTGCTCCATTCTAATTTCCATTAATGTTCCCTTTCCTTTTCTCCCTCTCCCCCATGTAGTCATTTAAATGGGGTCATTTGACCTTTATTCCACTAACAAAAAGCTCACTGCATCTTGGAAAACATGTACTGATACAGGAATTTCAGTTGACCATTCATCATTAGAAATACTTTTAAAGTTTTGTCAGTCCTAAGAAGCAAAGGAATAATCTAACAGACATATTGCATGGGAGAGTATGACCATAGTCCAGTGAAGCTAATTCTATACACTCTTAAGAATACAGATGTAGATTTGGTTTTCTCAAAACAACCCCATTCTTACATGGCAAGCTTCAAAAGCAGGCTCCAAATGTTAGCTGACGAGATTTTCAAAGACAAAGCTCATATACAGTAGTATTTCATTAGAAAAAACTACCATATCTAAGTTATGAAAATGAACATGACCCAAGATAGCAACAAAGAGGTACAAAAATTATCTGTAATTCTTCAATGTCATCGAGTTGCAGGGGTACTCTGCCTGTGGCCATTACTGGGCCACCGGGTGATGTGCATGGCTAGGTAGTGTGCGCACACAACCCCCCTTGTGCGAGCCTCATCATGGGTGCTTGTGGCTCCATTTGTGCAAGCCTTGTTGTGGGCACTCGCAGCTCCACTCGCACGAGCTTTGTTGCAGGTGCTTGCAGACCCACTCCTCTTAGATTCATTGTGGGTACTCGCTGCCCCACTCATGGAAGCATCGCTGTGAATGTCATGGGTAACTACACACATGCACTTGCCCCTCCCACAATCATCCCCTCTTTTCCCCCTCTCCCTGGGCCTCCAACCCAGAAAGACTGGAGAACTCTGATCTAGTGTTATCTAGTTTTTAGGAGTTATATAAACTGAAACAGCTGTTTGAATTATTGTCATACCATTGTAGCTATTAACAAAAACTTATTTAGAAACTTAATGATTTTAGGAAACAAAACATATCATTTGTATATCAAAATACAATCATAATCATGATTTCAATAAACAAGTACTTAGAAGTGTTTCTCACAGAAATGAATTTTTACAAGATGCCTTTGGAATTAGATTGAAAAATGATTCACAAGATGTATTATAATATAAACAATAAAATGGTGAGATAAATCAATGCAACAATTTAGGATGGAAATTTGTTTACTTCTAAATGCATTCTTAACACTGGGATTAAGTTTTCAAAAATTACTTCATATGCTTATTTGGAGAATTTATAGACAATCATAATTGTGTTTTTTGGTAACCAACAATCCATTAAGAAATAAGATTGGATATTTTTCTGCAAAAATGAGAAATATGATTCAAATCTTGGAGAGGTCACCTGCTCCTCCTTCAGGTCAATCTGATTCCTTCCAAAATACAAAAAGTAAAGTGTCACAAAATTTGAAAAGAAAATGGGACAGAAAGACTTTGCAATAGAATGAAAGCAGAGAAAAAGTCTCACCAGTAAAGGGATGAAGAGGCACAAATACTTTTTTCTGTCATGAGGAGGTTATTGGAATTCATGGAAGGTCTACTGTTGCACTAAGAGTCAGATCATGTGATCCTATTGATAAGTATTTTTATTAATTTAAAAAATCTTTTATAGGTTTTTTTCCCTTAGTTCTAAAAATTTAGAAATATTTATTGCTTTTTGATTATCCAATGCTTTGGATTTAATTCCAAAAACATGCTTGGAGTGTGTGGAAATATAGAAGCTTGGGTTTCTCTGCAATGGTTTTTGATGCTTCATGCTCTGAAGTACCTTTCCTGAATTATTTGAATCACTGCATAACCCTGATACGAGCAACAAAAAATGTTTCTGATGACAACATTTTAGACAACCAATGCCAATATTTAGTTTTGAAACACATAAAAAGTCAACTGAGAAAAAAGATCAATATTATTCATTGTAGTAATAATTCCTTCTTTCTAGTTGAAAGCACAGCAATGAGTAAGTATTAACAAAATACTTACAGGTCACTGTAGAATCATTAAACAGTTGGGCATTAGGAGGAAAAAATGTACTGTATTTTTCGATGTATAAGACACACTTCCTGCCTCCCAAAATGGGTGGAAATGTCTGTGCGCCTTAATACAACAAATTTTCCCGAAACCCCACTCACCCACAGGCTCCACCCTTTGGCCTCTGCCTCCCAGCAATTTGCTTCCTTGCAGCGAACAGCCTGGTCAGCTTCAGCACAGCCTGATTAGCACAAGCAGCTGATTGTCGGTTGGAAATGCCTCCTGACGATCAGCTGTTTCAGTCTGCAGGGATCGCCATTGCCTATTGCTGCCTCCGCATGCCCCATTTTTGACCCATTCCAATCCCCGCCACTGGAACAGGCTGAAAATGGAGCATGCGGAGGCCAAAAATGGTGCATACAGAGACTGACAACGAGGCATGCAGAGACAGCAATAGGCGATGGAGATCCTTGCAGCCGAAAATAGCTGATTGTTGGGAGGCAGATCCAACTGACAATCAGCTGCTTGTGTTAATCAGGCTGTGCTGAAGCTGACAAGGCTGTTTGCTGCAAGGAGGCAAATTGCTGGGAGGCAGAGGCAGATTTTTTTTTCTTGTTTTCCTCCCCAAAAGCTAGGTGCGTCTTATATTTGGGAGCGTCTTATAGTCCAAAAAATATGATAATTCTGCAGCCCAGCTTTTATAGGTCCATATAATATCCCTATAGGTCCAAATAAATTGTAGAATAAAATCAGTCAAGTAATAGACATTATTAGGAATATCAAAATACATATTATTGCTCTTTCTACTTGTACTGCTTTTGTGGGGTCCACTTGTTTTGCACTGTGCTTACCTAGTTTACATTGCAAAGCTTTCACTGCATGAATTAACAAGTGTTTTAATTTCTTAACTAGCTTGTTGGGAGATGCTGACTAGGTCTCAGAGGTTTCATGCCTAAGAAAAGATTAGGACATGTATATATTTGATACCTTCTATATAAAGGTTGTTGATGAATGATCCAGAATAATAGCAGAAGGCTTAGCAACCATTGTGGTAAGAAGAATGCCATTGAATAGGTAATGGGGAAGAAAATTGATATTTAAACCAATTGTTTGCCTTATTGTTTCTTCAAGGTTTGTGAGGCAAATATTAATAAAATCTAATGTAACAGGTAAGTTAAATAATGCAACTTAGGTAAGCTAAATATTTTAAAATTGAATGAAAACAGCAGCTTAATGGGCCCCAATGTGAGCACTATTTTCCTATCTAATCCTTTATAGGAAATAGTATTTTCTTTCAAAATGGTTACATTGTATAAAGTAATCCCTTATGATTGGTTTATTAGCATCCCAAACAGTTGTTCTTTGTCCAAATTATTGTCAAAATATTCATTTAATTTCTTTTTACAGTTCAGAAGAAACCTCAGGAAAAGATACAAAAGATACTAGATGAAATTAGGAAATAGTATTTTGTTTCAAACTATTAAGATATAATTTAACTTGTATTTCATATTTATGCTTGACTGACATTTCTCTGCCTTAAAATAGTAGGAACTTTAAGAAAAATTGTTTAAAGAATTGATAAAACATGGTACTTTACAATTACTACAATAAACTGCAAGGAAAATTAGCATTAACACCTTTCACACAATGCAAGATAGCCCAAGGGCAACTCCCCTAAATGCAGCATGACAGAATGAATGTGACACAATGTTCAATTAACCTTCTGCTCCTGTAATTTATTTTTGTAGCAGTCAGTTACAAGATTACAAGATTAGTTTACTAATTTTAAGTTTATTATTTGATTCAGTGTCAGGCAGCAGTGGGACAAAACAAATAGCAGCTGAAACTGGCAGAGGGGTGTTGCATTTGAAGACTGTTGATGGCATGTGTGCATGAAAAAAAAAAGAGGAAGATTTTTTTTTTCCTTTAGCAGATTTAATTGCTGTAATCACACTTGCATCTCTGAAGTACCCATCAGACCCAAAGCTTTGGCTTCTTCTGGAGACAATCCACTCTTCAATGTCCTCCTTACTGTGCAATCAGAAACAGAAAGAAAAAGATAGTATGAATGTTCTAAAAGACAAATTGCACAATCCTATAGGGGAACACTCAGCAGTATTATTCTTGCTTTCTTTCACTTGCAGGTGTGAATATATATGACTGACAATATTACCACAAACGGAAACGCAAGTACTTTTGTTTGCATTTGTATAAAGACAAACCATTACCTTCCTGAATAAAATAACTTATTCATTGTACATATAAATATTTGATATCAAGTCACTGCATAGCAGACAGAATACTATTCATGATAGTTTTATACTTTATTAACATTATTTCTTAATTCCTAGTAAAACTGAATTTTTAGTCCAATGCTAAGCATTTTTAAAATTTTATTTATTACATTTATATGCTGCCCATCTCATCAATAAGGAGACTGAGTCTAATAATTAAAATAAGATAAATGGATATAATTATCAGGGAAGTACTGGCCCTTAGATAGCCAGATCCTATGCCGTGAAGGGATTTATAGGTACACCCTGAATCCTATCTAAAAGCTCACTGGCAACTAGTGCAGCTCACACAAGTGTTGTCAGATGGGCATATTGTGGCATGCCCATTACTTTCTATACCACTTCTGGACTACCTGTAAGCTTTTGATATTCTTCAAGGAACATCAGGGCATGGTAATAATATACTCTGAAGGTGACAAAGGATGAGTGATTGTTTTAAAGGACTTACAAAATGCCTCTTGACCACAGCTGCTATTCATTCTTCAAGCAGGAACTGGGAGTCCAAAATGATCCTTCAGTTTGCATATAGTCTTGAATAGGGAAGTGCAGTCTTCCCAAGACTAAAGATGGAGACTCCTCAGAAGTCTAATGAGATGATGATGTATGTGTGCATCAGTGGTGGGATTCAAATTTTTTTACTACTGGTTCTGTGGGTGTGGCTTATTTGGTGGGTGTGGCTTGGTGGTCATGTGACTGGGTGGGCATGCTGGGTGGTCATGTGATTGGGTGGGAGTGGCCAACTTGATGTTACTCATCAAGTGGTGCCTTGCCTATCCTCTCTTTGCCTCAATGCGATACAATTTCCTGCTCTATTTACTACTACTGAACATACAAAATACACTATTTAATCCGATGTATATATGCTATATGTGTACATACATATTACATAGTATAGTGTGTGTATAGGCACACAAAAATACATTATCTACTATATATACTATATGTATATCACACACACACAAATACACACACAGCTCTTCTAAAACTATATAAATTCAACCACACTGCATTTGGAAAAACATACCCATAGTCCACTTTTTGCCACACATTTAACTATAACTTCTGTACATTAGAACATTGCACATGCCTTCAGATTTACTTCCCTAGCCTGCACATGACTGTTAGACCCAGGAGATATCATGGATGAGTAAAATGTACTGAAACTCACTTAACAATACTCTTGTTTAGCAACCAAAATTTTGGACTCAACTGTGGTCATAAGTGAAGGACTATCTCTGCCTTCCTCTGCATGGTAGCCTTGTCCTAGTAAGCTCCTCTGCCAATTTTCCTCTCTGTTAGAGGCACTGTAAGGTCTGGCAGTACGCTTAAGCCAAAAATGAACCAAAACAAAAACTTAAATGGAGGCTTGCAAATCAAAGAAAGCAGACTTTTATTCTTTGATCAGAGTTAAAGATCTGGAAAGAAGTTCCTAGCACATCACTAGAGACATGGGAGGAAAATTCTACAAGATACCTGTCCTCTTACCTTTAAGATTCTTAGAATCGAGTAACTGCATTGTAACCTAGATTTATATCTTTCCTGCAAAAGACAAATCTCTTTCCGGCAATGTTTACCTGTCATTATCTCTTCTCCTATTGTCCATCTAATTGATCACAAATGACCACTTAAGGAGGCTATTAACAGCATACTTCAAAGGCGTGGATTCCTCCGAATGGAGGTAAATTACATTCCCAGAGAGGTACGTTTCATTCCCAGGGGGTGATGCTGGGATGAAATGTATCAATCCAGGAAAACAGATGGATTCAGATTGATTTAGATGGGACAATCATGTGTCTTACTAGGAGAAGGGGTGTAACTGATTGCAGGCATATGTTTATAATTGTTTTACAACAAGTGAAAAGTTAAGGAAATCTTTTTTACAACAGTGAGATAGCAAATGCCTATAGAGTAGCTCTCTATTTAATGCTATAATATATTTTACTACATTTCTTTATTTATTAATATCTCCTTCAGCACCAAAAGAATCCTGATGATATAAGGTCTCCTGCTGGAGCAGGGGGTTGGACTGGAACAGGTACCTTCAAACTTGACAGCTTTAAGACTTGTGGACTTCAACTCCCAGAATTCCTCCTCCAGTCATGCTAGCTCAGGAATTCTGGGAGTTGAAGTCCACAAGTCTTAAACTTGCCAAGTTTGAAGACCCTTGGACTAGAAGATGATCTCCAAGATCTCTTCCAGCCTTAGATTGCTGTGCTGCTTCCAAGAGTCTTCTGAAGCCAGGGTTTGTGTCCTTCCTTCCTCTCCTTTTTGTCCTCTCTCCTCCCCCCCTTCCATATATCTATCTATCCATCGATCCATATATCTCATTCACCTTCTCCTCCCTCCCTCTTTCTTTCTCTCCCTTCCCTCCATCCCATTTTTCTTTATCTATCCCTTTTTCCCTTTCTCTCTCTTTTCTTCCTTTCCCTTTTCTCTTTCTTTTCTTTCTTTTCTCTTCTCTCCTCTGTCTCTCTCCCTCCTTCTCTCTTTTTCCCTCTCTTTCTATCCCTTCCTTTCCTCCTTCCCTCTCTCCTTCTAAAGCTAGGAGAGGAGACCGACCTGAAACACACACAGGCTTCCAAGCACTCATTTGAAACAAACAAACAAACAAACAAAAACACACACACACAGAGTCACACATGCTTCTAAGTGCCTGGCAGCATCGCTTGTTACGAGGCCAGTCTCCGGTCCTGTGTTGCCCAAAAAAGCTGGCAGGCAAGGCAGGACTTTCTCCCCTCTCGCTTTTGGGGCTGGAAAATTCAAACGAGGCGTGTGCTGCAGCTTCGCCTCCCACCCCCATCACCAGCTCTGGGCTAGGCAGCTTTCCCGACTGCCTGAAACCTTACGTACCTTCCTCCTGCACCGAAAAAAACACAGGCCGGCTATAGGTTTCTTGTGGCGGCTTTGCTGTGCTTCTTCAATGCACTGCTGCTGCGTTCTAGGCGCCGGCCATGCAGGTCCACCCCATTGAGGCTGCTGCACTGAAAGGACTTGCCCAAGCAAGTCTGAGTGCAGTGGTGCAGCACTCCAAAAGAGGTGGCAGGAGGTGACTTTTTTTCGGTCTGCAGCCGACCCTTTTTCAGTGTAACTGGCCAGCTACTCCCTTCCTTGTCCGCCTGTTTGTTCTGTACGGCCGAGGAGGAGGAGAGCAGCCATCCGGTTGGGGGAGGCTTCTTGTGCTGAAAAAAGGGTGGCTGGATATGTAGCTACCTACAGATTGGCTGGGCCAGGCTGGAAGATGCGTGTCTGCAGGGAGAAAGAAGAAAGCATGTTCTGGGAGGGCGGGCAGGTGGGCAGATGTCCCGGGGCTGCTGCACATGTGCACTGCATGTGTAGTGGCTGCACACGCAATGCGCCTGTGCAGCAGCCATGGGACATCTGCCCAAGCTGCACTGTGGCCACTATGTGGTAAGGAAAGCTAGAAGAGCGACTGGGGCAAGTGAGCAACCGGGCGACCAGGTCAGGAGCGTTGCCAGCCAGGGTTGCCACTGGTTCGGCAACCATGTCAAATCACCGCTACCGATTCGCTCGAGCCAGTGAGAAGCAGCTGAATACCACCTCTGGTGTGCACGTGAGATGGAAATACACACATACATGCTCATTGTACATACACTCCCCTTGTGATTTATATTGTGTGAATATATAAATAACTTGCATAAATGAATCCTAAAAATAGGTGGTTCAATGAGTGAAGGAAATGTTGGTTTCAAAAAGTGAGCAATGACAGTTGTAAACATGCATTTATTTCTCTCAATCATGACTCTTTGGATTAAAAAAAATTGATATCTCTTCCAGAATGATAGAGATATAGTCCAGAGAAAAATATTTTGTGTGTGTACACACACACACACACACTATTTTCAAAGTATATCTAACATTGATAACCTAACAGGATAAACAATAATCTCATGTATTTAGTGGTGCTATTTCACTAAACAGGCTCACAATTCCTGCTATGATCTTTTTGCATTCATGTGAAATACTTTGTTTAAATATTCATTTTTTTCTGGAAGATCAAGGAAGTTTTTCCATTTCCTTATATGATTGGATTTATAAGCCTCTCATCCACCTTTAATCTCTCTTTTGCAGTGTTTGAAAATGGATACCATATTTTTTGGAGTATAAGATGCTCCAAAGTATCCCATTTTCAGCCTCCACGTGCCCGGTTTTTGCCACGTTCTGGGTGGTGGGGATCAGAATGAGCAGAAAATGTGCGGAGGCAAAAAATGGGATGCGGAGGCTGAAAATGGGGCCGCGGAAGCAGAAATAGGTAATGACAATCCCTGCAGCCTGAAACAGCTGATCATCAGGAAATCTATCCAACTGACAATCAGCTGCTTGTGCTAATCAGGCTGTGCTGAAACTGAAACAGGCTGTTTGCTGCAAGGAGGCAAATTGGTAGGAGGCAGAGGCCAAAAGGTGGGGGCTGGCGGGTGGGTGGGGCTTTGGCAACATTCGCTGTATAAGACGCACAGACATTTCCACCCACTTTTGGGGGTGGAAAAAGTGCGTCTTATACGCCAAAAAAATACAGTATGTGTAAATCAATAAATTTATTTTCTGTAAAAACTTCTTGTTCATATATTTCAGTGTTTATAGAAAAATCCAGAGACAAGGAAAGGTTAATAGCAGAGCTGATTTTGTAATTCACTAATCTCTTCCCCCTATAGATAGAAAACCATAGCTTAGACCAGACAGATTTGTAGTCTGACAGGTCACAACCAGAGTATACTGTAGTGCTTTTAGAAATATCCATTTTATCAATCTGTAAACAACTGAGCAATGGTAATTCAAATGCGTAAAAACTGATATATGGTTTTTGTAGCCAGGCTGGCTGCTATTTTGCTGGTGTAAGTTGGCACAATGTGGGAAGAAGAAACTTAGGTTTGGTCTTGCAATGTAGCTGTGCTTTCTTGAAGGCTGATCAGCTGCTAGCCAAGATTGCTCTGAGGCCTATGTAGGGACCATTCCCACTGGTCAACTTCTAGGTATAGGTGTTGGATACTAAAGCCCTGGAGAGCACACTCACTGGGGGATATGCTGCCAGTTTGAGCCATAAAAGAAGAGGAAGAACAGATACTCAGACAATGGGGACATTGCTGCTATGAGGCATCAAGACAGAAAGTGCTTTTGGAAAGACTGCAGGAAGTTCGTTGCTGGAGAGACATGATTATGAGTATGCTGTTGGACTGTGTAAGGGCTGATCCCTGGTCCCAGATGGAGATGAAAAATAAGAGGTCAGCTGGAGGCTTCCCTAAGAGAGAAGAGAGCTTCCCAGCAAAACATGCTTCACTGCAAGTCCAGGAACAAAAAGAGCTGACTACGTGCAGACAGAAACCTGGAACTTCAAAGAAACCCCACATTTGGAAATGCTGGGCACAAACCCAAAGGGGAGATGCGTTGTAGGAAACAAATAACAACGATTGCTTTATTGACGCATTTCTTTGTTCAAGAGATACAGTAGGATGTACTAGTTAAGATTTTGAACTTATACTGAATTTTATCCTTTCTCATTCAAACTTTGAGATAAGACACCCATCCTTAACACAACTTTCCTCTCAGAGTTGCTATAGGAAAAAATATATAAAAAGAGCTCCTTATGTAACCCACCTTGGCTTTTACAGGGGATATAAAGCTAACAAACTAAAGTTCTCTTCTTAGGCACTGACTAAGGGAAAAACACTAGGAGATACTGTTTTCCCTTTTAACCTAGGAGGCAAGGTTTCTTTTACTCAACCAAATTGCCTACCTGTTGTAGATGGAAGAAGAATAAAAATGTCTGCTATTTTGTTTTGTTTATAGATAATGAATACTAGTTGAGCTTACTTGACTTCCTGTTTGCTCTTGATCGCTTCCTTTCTTTGGGCACTACACGCTGACTTGGTACTTGTGTGGCAGACTTGACAATACGATCCATTATTTCATCTGCTGCATTGTCTGTAGCATTAGTCAAATCATCGTTGCTAGGGTTCCATGAACCTGCATTGCCTGAAACTATAAATCGAAATAGTTAATGATATTGTTAATAGTTAATGATATCTTCAACATGGCTGAGTATATTAGACAGTCATTCCCTGTGGGGGCCATAAGTCATAATCTGTGCCTTTTAAGGAATTACAAAGCAGTGAGAAAGATAAATTACTTCTGAGTTTGTAAGAAACACCACCATCAAATAGTAAATGGTGTTGCAGTGGTTAAACTGCAGTATTGGAAGCAAACTCTGCCCAGAGGCCAGAATTCTATCCTGACAGAACTCCAGTTTACTACTCTTCTATCCTTCCGTGGCCTGTAAAATGAAGATCCAATATACCATTATATTGAGCTTCTACCTTCAGAATTATCAGTATACTGGTTTTAAGCCATCATTTGAGTAGTATTTGTAATATTGTATAGTATAGAAAATCTTTCATAATCAGAGGTTTTTAACTTGTTTGTGCCATGATTTCTTTTGATTTCTCTGGAGAAACCTATGAACTCCTTTCCAGAAAATGTATTTAAATGCATAACATAAAATAGTAAAAATACAGGTATAATTTTGTCCTCATCCATGTTCACTGAAATTTGTGGACCTCAGATTAATGTATTATATATCGTACTGAATGAATTGGAACTGGCCTCCTATAAATCTGAATCCCAATTATATTCATTACTCAATTTATTTATTATAATACACACACACACACGTGTATAATAATACATATACACATATATGTATTATATAACACGCACATGTGTATATATAAGTGTGTGTGTGTATTGTATATGTGTGTGTATACACACAGACACACTGAATTATTGGAACGGGTCTTCTATAAATCTACATCACAATTATATTATATCAAAATTATATCAATTTATGTATAATAATAATACATATACACATAAGATTGAATAATATTAATTGACAAGATGATTTTGTAAAATTACAGGAGAAGATATACCAACTTTAATGTAGCGACGATGTTCCTGCCTCATGATTGGACAATCAAGTGCTTAGAAATAATAGGAGTCAGTAGAAACATCAGCAACTTTGTGTAAATATCAAGGGCAGAATGGAAGACATGGTTGTGATCAATGGTTTGGAAGAGATTAAAATCAAGAGAGGAATCTTTCAAGAAGACTCTCTTTCACTGCTAATGTTTGTCATTGCACTGATTCTTCTGCCAACCATATTGATTAAATCAATACATAGCTATCAAACATCAAAACATTTTTTTAATGTTACACAAAAGCCCAAGCAATCAAATACTTGATAATTAAGGATCCAGCAAAGGGGGAATCATCAGGCAACTATAGACCAATTACATGCCTACCAACAATTTTCAAATTGCTAACTGGAATGGACGCTAAATGAAAACCTGAGCAGAAAGAAAGCTGCCCAAACAGTAGAGAAATTAAAGATCAACTCCTAATTGACAAGATCATTCTGGAAAACTGTAACAGAACTCAATGTAGCATGGATTGATTATAGGAAAGCATTTGACTCCCTGCCAAATGATGGATAATCAGTGTCTAGAAATATTAGGAGTCAGTAGAAACATCAGAAGTTTTGTGCATACATTGATGGCACGATACAAAACATAATTACTGGTCAATTGTGATAGATTGGGAGATCAAGAGAACGAAGACCTTAAAAATCCAGTGGAGGCAATAACGTACCATCAAGGCAATTAATACCTAGGCAATTCCAATCATTGGATACACAGCTAGAAAGAGTGGGCTCAAGTTTGGTAAATGTTCTGCATAGAAAGACCAGAAAAATAATGACCATGAAACATGCCCTTTAGCCATCTGGGTTATTTGAAACATTCCATGCCTACCTATTTTCATTGGTAAATAGAGTCTGTCAACATCACTATATACCAACATTAAGATAGGCACCTTGGTTGCAATCCCAAAACAATTGTAACATCTCTTGAACACAATAGACATTGACCAAATTGTCATCAGTCAACTGCAAAAAGGCAGCTTTTACTTGGAACAGCTTACATCCTGTGATGATATCTGTAACACCATCCAACAGCCACATCTGCTTATTTCAGGTCCTTGGGAAAGACTTGAAAGGTGGAGAGAACTTCCAAATCCAGCCTAAAACTTTGATTGTGTGACAAATAATAATAATGAAAACAGAGTGAATCTCCCCACATAAGTCCAAACTATTCACCTTGACTGGCCCTGGATCGAGTGCGTATTCCTAATGCAATGTTCTCTCCAGTTGGAGATGATATCTTCAGAACAGCTTTCATGTTCTCATGTTCTACAGCATCTTCAGCATCTTGGAGCCCTTGCAGTTGATTTTGAGGTGTTGGAGAGCTACTAGAGAATTTTCCACACTGTAAAAAAAGGAAAAGTAACAATCATTTTTAGATTTATTCTTCAGTTCTAGATCAATAAAGAAAGAGGTCAATCCTCGGTAGATTTTATTCATGCTTGATTTCTAGAAATATAATTTCTTTCTTTTTAATAATTTTTAAATTTTATTTCTTAAAATACAAACTTCAAGTGAAAAAAGGGAAACAATAAAACTAAACAAGACAAAAGGTACATAAAATGCATATATTATCCCAATAATAATACTTTTCTCAGAGGGAGGTATTCAGCAGGTTCTGACCAGTTCTGGATAACTGGTAGTGGAAAGTTTGAATAGTTTGGAGAACCGGCAAATACCACTTCTGACTGGAGATTTTACAATATCCTTTCCCTACCATGCTTTCCAAGCCATGCCCAGAGAACCAGTAGTAAATTTTTTTGAATCCCACCACTGAATTTTCCCCTTAAAAACAGATCTATAATTTAAAACTTCTACAGATTTATTTGCCTATATTAACTTGCCATCTGTTTAGTGTAAAAAAAACACGTTAATAGGTAAAGCCTATTACAAAAATAAACTTCAAAGCCCCCTACTGATAATCTATTATAATATTCCACAGGCAGAAACTCCACAACGGCTTCTAAACTATCATAAACCATTGCAGTTCCCATATCTAATCTGTCCAGGATTGAATATATTCAACTGATTCTTACTAATGAAGCCTTTCCTTAAAATTATAATTGGGATCTTTTCCAACAATTGCAAGTCTTAGTTCTCTTTGGTGGATATCTCCACAGCACTTCAGAAGCTTTTGTGCAAATTGAACCAAAATATTTCTTAACAGTTGTCTTCTGATTGAATATGAGTCTATTCCACAATTTTCAATAGTTTTCTTAAGAAAGATCAGTTCATCACTGATCCATTCTTCCCTAACTAAGTCTTTTAAACTCATGCCCTTTTCAGCCTTCTCCAACATGCCTGAAATTCTCAAAGCTCCTTCTCTTTCAATTCTGTCAGCAACAAATTGACTTCTAATCCACCCAATTGCAAGTCTGATTTAGCTGCTGTTACCTATATCTGAATATTATCCTTAGGTTGAGTTATGACTGTTGTTAAATCATCAGATCTTTAATCTAAATTTTCATTCAGAGCCTATAAATTGAAAAGTATATATGAGATAGGGAGTGATGGAAAGAAAAGAAACCTCAGATTAAAGAAGGAGATATCGGAAGCATACCCAGATTCAGCCATAAAGGACTCAAATGCCTATACACAAACCCTCAAAGTTTGGAGAACAAACAATACTGGTACTTGAAGTACTAGTACACAAGGGCAAATATGATATAGTTATCGTTATCAAAACTTGGTGGGACGAAATGCATGATTGGAATATATTGATGGAAGGCAAATTTTTTTGGCTATATTATAGAACTAGACAAATAGTAAACACTTTTGGAAAAAAATTACATATATATAAGGAAAATTACATGTATATAAGGAAAACCTTTTAAAAATGTTTTACAGGCGGCATCTGCCACCGGCAAGATTAGCAAAAATGTTTAAAAATATGTCTGCCAAATGTTAAAATTCGAACCAGAGGCCAGGTACTTATTATCATATGTGATAGACATGTGTGAAAGCAAGAAAATATTGGACAAAAATACACACATGGTTGGAAAAGATGGTTAAGCATCATACAGATTTAAAACCAGAAATATTTTTGTTAGGTATAATATCAGAAAGTTATGATAAAGGGAATATATATTTAATACATGTATTGACAGCGGCGAGAATTGTATCTGAACAATATTGAAAAACCCTACCAGATGAAGACATAATTTGGAAAATATTGGACTCTGCAGAGATGAATAGACTGACATTAAAAATAAAAGAGACACAGAGTATTATTGAAAATGGAATAGATTATATCAATGGATAGAGATAAGAGGTAAAAGTTAGATGAAGAAAGATCACTGTTATATGTATGTAAAATGTGAATGTTGTCTATAACGTAAGTATGTTAGTATAAAGAGAGAGGAGAGCTGGTCATTGATTTGAGGGGTTGACAAACCAATGCAAATACCACAGTGGTCCTGTAATGTCCAAACAATAGAGACATGTGTGAAACAGATCACAGAGGCAGCAAGCAGAGTGTATACATACACATGAGAAACATGAGGGTTATATTAGAGGCCAAGAAGCAAGTTGGTGGCTGATGTTGAAGAACGAATCAAAACAAGACTTGATAAAACTCGCTTAAACATTTTTGTAACTCAGATAATTGCTTTCCAATATTAGTTTATGATTGCATGGATTATTTTTTGCTTAGCTAGGTAAAATTCATGCAGAAAAAAACTTTAATTTTTGTAGCACAAGGTATAATTTTGAGAAGATAGTTAACAATATTTGCTTTACAAGACACTTTTGTGAGATATATGATCACATGTGGGATTTATCATACCAAGCTAAACATTGTACAATTGCAAAAATAACAACACATTTGAATTCTTGGTGTAAAAACCACATATTTTTAGAACCCCTCACTGAAAAAAATGGCAAAAACGCCCACTGCATTCTAACCACTATGCCACTATGACTCTTTATAATTAAAAGGTTTCTTTCAATATATAAAAACAAGAAAAAAGGAAAGGAAACAATTGGTTCATTAATTAGAGAAGATGGCAAGGAAGCAATGGGCGGTAGAGAGAAAGCAGAGCTTCTTAATTCATTCTTTGCATTTGTCTTCATGCAAAAAAATACAGCCCAACTTACCAAAACATAACCGCAAAAGATAGATTAGGAATAGAAATTAAAATAAAAAAGAAAATGATAAGAGAACACCAGTCCACACTAGATCACTGGGACCTGATGGATTATATCCCAGAGATCTCAAGGAGCTGGCAGCTGTGATCTCGGAACCATTGAACCATATCTTTCAAAGATCCTGGAGCATCAGGGAACTACCAGAGGACTGGGAAAGAGCTGATCCCAAATTCAAAAAAGGGAAAAAAACACCCCAGACCAATCATAACTCAATATTTGATAAGAAACTAGAAAAGATAATCAAGCAACAGAACGGCAAAAACCTAGAAGTAAGCAGAGTTATAACCAGAAGCCAACATGAGTTTGTCCAAAACAGATCATGCCAAACAAATCTTACTTCATTCTTTGTAAAAGTGACTAAATTAACGGATTAGCAAAATGCTGTGAACATAATATACTTGGAATTCAGGAAGACATTTGACAAAGAAGACCATAACCTACTTCTTAGTAAGTGGAAAAAAATATGGAATAGGCAGCATTACCACTAAATGGATTTATACTGGCTGGCAAATTGCATTCAATATGTAATTCTTAATGGAACTACAACTATATGAAGGGAGGTAAACAGTAGGATACCCCAAGGTTCTGTCTTAGTTCTGTCCTAGTACTCTTTAATAGCTTCATTTATATGAGAAAATACAAAGGAAACTTATCGAATTTGCAGGCAAGACCAAGTTGGCAGGAATACCCAACAGATAGGTTTAAGATCCAGATGGAAAATTGGAACCTATCTAACAAAATGAAATTCAGGGCAGAGAAAAGTAAGATTTTACACTTAGGCAACAAAATGAAAGTTGGCAGTAAATGCAAGAGGAATCTTGGACTCTTGGTGGACAATCACTTAAAGCAATTCAAGCAAGTATAAATCTGAACCTTATAGTATTTAGAAGTTATTTGCAGTATTGATTGCAAAATTTAAAACGTTAAAAATTCCTATAATATATGGAAATAACTGCTAATCTGAAATATATCTAAGGAAAAAAAGCTACCTTTGGAAAGGTCTATCTCAGTTTTCAGACTCTAAATAAGCAGAATACAAGGGCCAGAAAAATGACTCATTCAGAGCTATCAAAGCAAAGTTATCTCAAGGCATTTCTGTTCTTATTCAAGTGGAAATGATGCTGAGATCCTCTATAATTACTTATATCGCGCAGAAGCTGAGTGAAAGAAAGCAAAGGTGGAACACTAAATAATACAAAGATAATATATACAACCTGATGAATTCCTTCACAATGTTAAACAACTCCAATAAAATATATTTGTGCACTCCACTTCTTGCTTCTGGTGTTTGTGTTTAAATTGTATACAATTGCTTATTTTGTTGTATTATTTACAGGGTGTCTCTTTTCTAGTCTCCCATGACAAACATGATACGAAGAAGAGAAAAGATAACTGGTATTTGATATTACCTGTTTTTCTACTTCAGATTATCTTCTGAACTTGCCATAACAACCTCTTTTCTTCTAATAATATAACCAGGCCTTGTTTAGCAACTACCTTAGTTAGTGAACATTTTCAAAATACGCTTCTAACCATGACCAAATCGGATTCTGACCAAAAAATTCACAAAATTTTTGAATCTGGTCACAAACACATACTCGGATGGTGATCAAACACGACTACTGACCCAGAAATTCATGAAGACAAAACATTAGAAGACGAAGAAATCGCCAAAGTTATGGAACAAATTATGGTAGTGACCAGGGGTTCTATTGTATCCCTGGCATCATTAAACATAAAAATTTTATCCAAATGATATGGTAGCAACCAGTGATTTTCACAGTGGTTCTCCCATTCAGGAGCATGTACGGTAGCAACTAAGTTTCTTACAAGCATGTCACCAGAACAGATTACAGTGGCCAAAGGTGGACTGCCTACAGAGTATTTGATGGTCATAATTTCTACAATGCAATGTGAAATTTAGGATTAACAATCTTTGTGGCAAATGGGCATAAATCTATAATGCTTAGACTTGCCATGCTTTTTTAGATAACCAATTAGTCATCATGCTGAAAGAAAAAGTGCCATATAGGTAGTTCTCAAGTTGTGACCACATCCTAAACCACAATTTCCATCGCTAAGCAAGACAGTTGTTAAATGAGTTTTACCCCATTTTATGATCTTTTTGCCATAGTTTTTTTTCAGTTTGTTAGTTAACCATGCAGTCATTAAGCAAATCTATCTTTCCCCATTGATTTTGCTTATTGGAAGCCAGCTGGGAAGTTTACAAATGGTGATGACATGATCCTGAGACAATGCAACTATCATAAATATATGCCAGTTGCCAAGTGCCCAAATTTTGATGATGTGAATATGGGGATATTGGAATGGACATAAGTATGAAAAATAGTTATGAAAATACAGAACTGCAGATATAAGAATTCCAGCCACAAAGCATGATAATGAAGCATTCCCATGGAACTGCCTTTGTTATCAATCGTTCTCACAGCAATCAGTTTTGAACAGAACATGCTTTTGTCAGAACCATACCTCAATGTCATCTTCTTCATCTGTCTACCAGTGGAACAAGGAATAGAACAGAGAAGGATAGGAAGCAGCATTAGGTAAGGTATAATGTCAACATACTAGCTATCAAAAAAATTATGACTCTGCTTCTGTATTATAGATAAAATATGTAATATAAAAATCAAGTATTAATGTGCATCTTTCATGATATCACAGAGCAATAAAAATCCCAAATTTTATATTATGGGAATGTTGTTTCAATAATAAATTACACTGGAGCCTTGTCTGCAATTTATCGTCACGTTCTCCAACATATTCCGTAGATAAAGATATCTATGAAATATGCTGGAGGTCAATTAAAGGTCAATTAAGTCAATTAAATTTCCCCCTCCATTTTCCTTGTTATTTTCTTTCTTGAAATCTCCATTATTACTGAGGCCAACAGCCATTCTGAGTTTTTCTGGAACACTCTGCATTCTGTCAAACCCTTTTTCTGGAAATTCAAAGTGGCAAAAAAAGCATTTCCTAACAAGTCTGTGAGTTAAAAGTGTGAGTAAAACAATTGTCCTGAAATCACCAAGAAACTGTTTTTGATTGAAAATGGACATAAAATAGGAATTTCCCAATCTAAACTCAGGATTTTAATTAAAACAAATGTTGTCACATTTATAAAGTATTTTGGGTTTCTGTAAACTTCAACAGTCATATGAGAATAGAACAGCAGAGTTGGAAGGGACCTTGGAGGTCTTCTAGTCCAATCTCCTGTTCAAGCAGGAGGCCCTATATTATTTCAAATGGCTGTCCAGTTTCTTCTTGACAACCTCCAGTGGTGGAGCACCAACAATTTCTGGAGGCAACTTGTTCCACTGGTTAATTGTTCTGTCAGGAAGTTTCTTCTTAATTCTAAGTTGGATCTCTTTTTTGATAAGCTCCTCTCCATTATTTCTTGTCCTTTATGGGAGTTTATGTTATTTTTATTTATTTACTAGATTTATAAGCTGTTTAATTCCTGTAAATTGAAAAAGAATAATAAAATATCACAATACATAAATATTAGTATTAAAATATAGAACATAAAAAGGTGATCAAGCACCATAATAAAAATAACTGAAAGGGCCATTCAACTGTCCTGTAATCCTAGAGAAAGAGCTAGATCTTAACAGCATTCACAAAGGCAAGCGAACTTGGGGTTTGAGGGAAGGGGGTGGGAGGGATGAAATAGTATGTTCCAGAGAATAGGCAACCTTCTATAGTGGAATGTTGAGGAAGACTATGAAGCATGGGGTGAAGAAATGCGACCCAGGGATAGAGAGGGCACAGACCCTAGCTAAATATTGGGTGGAAAAAGAGTCTAAGTCCTTCTGTAGTTTCTCAAACTGCAAAGGATATTGCTAGAAATTTATACTTCCTTATTTGCAAAATTGATGTTAGTCTTCCCGGTAGACAAGATAGGAAAAACGACCAGATATGTTTATTCTATGTTCTTGCAAGGCTACATTTGCAGAATATTTATGTAAACCTGATTTTACCATTACATCTTCCCAGATCCTGTAAGGTGGAATCTACAATCACTGGGCTGCTCGCATGCAAAGCTCCCTTTGTGCAAGAGGCACACTTGTTTGGAAAACTCCACTTGTGAGTGATGGGTGGGCACATTTGTGCACAAAGCTCCTTTTGCATGAATGGTGGGACGGCATACTTGCTTTCAGATGGAGCTGAATATACATATATCCGCCACTCACACAGAACAATCCTCTCTCCCCACCCTCGCAAATCCATCAAAGTTGGGGAGTACTGCTTGTAAGGTGGGGACTGGAAAGGTTGGGGACTGTTGCTGTAAAGTGAAAGGATTTAAAAGATCTCGATCTGCCCTTGATGGAATGTGTGGAACAAGAAGATGTTTCTGGGATGTTCTTGTTTTTCAATTGCCCTGTTTTAGCCCCCTGAATAGTATTTTCTCACTTGAGTTTAGTATAGGAAGGAATGAGTAGGACCAAGATATGAATATAAAATATGAATAAAAAATTAGACTAAAAGTTAGAAGAATTAGTAATAGAGTTAAAACATATCTAAAAAAGACGTTAAAAATATACAGACAAGGATATATAAAAATATGCAGACATAAAATTGGAGTCTAATTTATTACTATTCAATTTGAAGGAAAAATATATTTTCTGAGAGGCTTACCAGAAAATGTGGAAAAAGGTACAAATTTAAGAGATGTAATTGTAACAAAAATTTCTAAATAGTTTAATCATTTAGACATTTCTGTTGCAATTACATCTCTTAAATTAGACTTCTCCAAGGAAACTGATATGATTAACAAAATAAATTCAACATATGCAACCAGAAGATAGTTGCTAAGAGACATCATAATTTCATTTGTGAGAAAATCTATTAAAGAACTGGAGATGCAGAAATATTACCAACAGAGATTTATGATCCTTAGGAAGGAAGTGCAAATATTTATAGTAATCCAAATTATAATACTAAGGAAATATAAAGAATACTCCTTTCTGATAGATCTTTTAAAGCAAAACAACATTCTCTTTCATTGGAATAAAGTGGAAGGCATTATCAACATTTTAGATTAAATTCAATACCCAAAGCACAAAAGTTTTCCCGAAAGATATAGATCCAAACTGCATCATTTCCCACAAAATAAAGATCAATAAAGATCAAGAACTGGCCTTGAAGAAAAGTTAAAAAGAAGTCTGGCAGTGACCAAGGACATGTTATAGAGATGGGAGCCATAGCTGGAATACCTGAAAACTTTTTATCATATAAGGAGGGATTTTAAGATTTTAATATGGGGCAAATTCCCTATAAAAAAGAAATAAAAATATAATTTCAATATTAAAAAAAACACAACCAAGATATAATATGTTTGCAAGAAGCCCATATTAAAGAAACTGATAAAAATGTTTAGTAACTAAAAATTTAGGATTGGAATATATCTTGGCCAATCACAAAAATAAAATCAATGGGGTAGTTTTGTGTATAACCTCCCAATTACAAATACATTTATTGTTTGCTGATGATCAAGGTATATAATTGTGCAAATTGAACTACAGGGAATAAAATCTATTGTAGTTGGTGTATATACCCCATGCCAAGAAAAGCTAAGTTTTACAAACACCTATTCTCCTTTTCTTTTCAATATTGGTGTACACTTGAGGACTTGATGACATAGAAACCCTACAATTGGACAGATCTGCTGATAAAGGAATTAAAGAAATATAAGGGAAACTGCCCCAACTGTTTTTTAAAAATTGATTGATACTTTAGGTTCGGTGATGTATGGACTGGAAAAATATTTCACTTTTTGCTCAGAGAGACAGAAATCCTTTTCTAGAATTGATATGATATAGATTACTAAAAGTTTGATTCACAAAATATTAAAGCTAACATTCTTCTAAAATCTTTTTCTGATCACACTCCAATGATGTTAACCTTAAATTTAAATCCGTCTTTTAAATGGAGATTAATTGAATCTATTTTGCAGAAACCACAGAATGCATATAAGTACTCCAAGACTATTTTAATATTTAATTTTATTAATTTTTAATAATTTAACTTTGAAACTAAAGTATTTAATCATTTAATTTTAAAACTAAAACATTAAATAATGTAATAATGTACATAATAATGTACTTTTACAATAATGCACATTAAGAAAACAGATATTTTTCAAATATGTAGTTTCTTTTGGAACTATTAAACTAATCGATATAAAAGACACAAAGTTATATTAGAATGTGTTAATGATTATACTTTAGTGTATATTGATTTCAAAGCTATGAGACAATTAGAAGAAAATTATGAATAGTCTTGAAATAACCAAAACATTTAAAAGAGCTAAGATAGGTAAAGCTCCAGGCCTTTGATGGCTTATTGAGTGGATTTACAAAATGTTTGAAGATCAACTACTTTTCTGATAAAGGATTTAATGCATTCTATTTTTCAGGAAATGCTATGCCTGATTCATGAAAGAAATTGGTATTTCTTTGATACCCAAGGAGAGACAGGATAAACTGCGAAGCACTACAGACTATTTTCTCTTTTTAATAATGTTTATAAAATTGTTTACTTTAGCTGAAAGACTTAAAAAAGTGTTACAAGATTATAGATAGATAAGATAGCTAGCTAGCTAGCTAGATAACTATGGTTTTCTACAACTAATGGATAATGTGAGAATAATCTCACAGCTACAACAATGTAGTGACAAACAGGTTTCATTAATTTTCTTAGATGCAAAGAAAGTTTTGGACAATTTGAACTGGAAAATTAGAAAATAAAACGGAAATTAAAGTTGTGAAAAAGATAAAGTACTTGGGAGTGATTCTTACTAATGAAAATTCTAGTTTATAGAAAAATATATTAAAATGTGGAATGAGATAAAATTGTATTCACACAGATGGGAAAAATTAGATTTGTCATTAATGGGAAGAATTTTACAAGAATATTCCTAGAATATTATTTCTTTTCCAGAGTATTGATTTAAAATTCCTCTTTTAAATAGTGGCAGAAAGATATATCCAAATTTATTTGGCAAAATGAAAAACCAAGAATTAAATATAAATATATTAAATTATATGCATATTAAATACAGTAACATATGGTTAACAAAGAGCTCTGAAGATTAGTTTTATCTTTGGGGTTATCTGTTGACTGCTTTTTTATATATATAGCGAACTGATGTTGGGTCAGTTGAATTGATAAATAGATTTTCACATTAGAGATATTATTTATTAAATATAGGTGGGAAAGTTAATTAATGGTAGTCCTGTTATATAAGGGTAGGAGAATACCCCTTTTCATATATTTTTCAGCAGTGTGAATAGTAAATATGTGTTATTTGCTTTTTTCCTTTTACTACATTGTTTTTTATTTTTATTAGCTGATGATTGTTAATTTCTTTTTCTTGTCTTTAATTTCTTTTTTTTTTTTTAACTTTGAAAATTTAAAAAAACGTAGAAAAGAAGAGGCTCAAGCAAGTCAACTTTTGTCCCCCATACCCTTGTTTTGTACTGGATACACAACATCTATTTAGTTTTCATTTGCTATCTCTTGATTTTATATGCTTGTATTTCTCATCTTCCTATCTTTCTCTACAGAGAAAAGATAATATGTCTGGTACTTTTCTCTAGAACAGAAAGTAGATGAAAGACATTTGACCATAAAGTTAGCCAAAGCAAAATATTGAGACATCTATTCCCTTGCATTGTGGTAATAAGAAAAATAGTTAGTTTTATTATCATTTAACTTTTGTTACCTTAAATCTAAGATTTAATAAACATTTATTTAAATATTTCTTGTCATTTCCCAAATTTATTCTAGAAACATTTACCATGTCAAATAAAACCTAATAAGATTTGTCTTCCTGCAGAATAATAAAAAGTTTAGGTCTACAATGGCACTGATGTTGAACATTGATTTTATGATACATATTTTACCCATGGGAATACGATAATAAAGATTATCCTGAGCTATCAACTCATTATCAACTTGTAATAACCATATACAGTGGAATCTTGGGTTGCGACTGTAATCCACTCTAGGACTATGGTCATGACCCGATTTGGTTGTGAAACCCGTCTGCGCATGTGTGTACAAAGAAAATGGCGCCAAAGGGGAAATTGGCACAGAAAGGGAATCTTTTCACACCGATTTTGTTCGCAATCCGATTTTTGAATTGTGACCCGATTCAAAAATTGGGTGGATTTTTTGGTCGTCACCTGATTTGGTCGCGAACAGAAGTGTTCATGACCCGGGGCTCCACTGTAAATTGATTTTTTCCATGATAATCTATCCATAATCTGCTCTGTCAGATCTTCTAATGGTGCATTCATCATCATTGTAACTGAGTGCATCCACTTAGTTGTTGGTCATTTCTTTTTTTTCCTTCCACTTTTCCAACATTAGAAATTTCCCCAGAAAGCTAGTGTTTTTGCATAGTGTCTTCAAAAGAGGATGATTTGAGCTTCATCATCTGTGCCACAAGTGAGAACCTTATCTTGATTTGTTTGATGATCAGTTTATATTCTTGCCTGTCTGTGATGTTCTCAGAAATAATCTCTAACACCAAAATTCATAGTATCAATACGCTTCTTCAAAGTCCAACTTTTGCTTCCATAGTGTCATACAGAATACCATAGCTAGCATGATCCTCTTTTTTGTAGGTCTAGTATGACACATTATAACATTTGAAGGCCTTTTGCAAGGCCCTTATGGCTGTCTTCTACAAACTGTTTATTAATTTACCCTTGAAGGTTGATAATAAAAGACAGAAACTGTCTGCCACTTTGATACCTTCATCGACAATTATAAGGCTGATTATGTACCTTTTAATATTAGTTTTATTTTCTTTACATTTAACTTAATCTCAATTTTTCGATGTACTGCTTGACTTTTATTACTAGCATTTGCAGATCCTTTATTCTTTCAGCTATCAGATTCAAGACATAGAACACAGAATAATAGGGTCAGAAGGGTCTTCTAGTCCAATTTCTTGCTTGAGCATGATATTTTATTTTGGATGTCCAATGGTCTCCAAGTGGATGTTTGGATACTGTGCTTCCTGCACACCTTCAATAACTGATCAGCAAAAAGTTAATCTATTTCCTCTGCTTGATTGAAAGATCTGCAGTATTCGCTTAGGGCAATATCATTCCCGCCCCCCTTTTACATTAATTCAAATGGTTTCAAGGAAGTGTTCATTGTTGTTTTTTGCATTTCTGCAGAGGTATAATTATTTCTTACATATAATGCAACTGCACCTCCTATTGTTTTAATATTTATCCCAATGTTTTCAAGAAGGCTTTCCTCCCTAGTATTGGGCATTGCTGTGGATTATGATAATTCCTTATATATCACCCCCTCCCCCCCACCCACATTTTGTTGGGGCTTTGAACAATTTAAATCATGACAAGTATGTTCTGATCATAGGTTTCATCCCACCAACTTTCAGCAATGACAATAAAGTCAACCTGCCCTCATATACTAGGGCTTCAGATTTATCTTGTTTCTCATACTTTGAGCATCAGGGTATGGACATCTCAGTTCTTTTTGAATGATTCTACATCTCTTGTTTTATATCTGATTTCCTTCTCTTCATTTGGTCTTGAGGTTTATTCATGGGATTGGAAGGTCTCCCTTCCCTTTCCAGTTTTAGTTCAAAGTCCTTCAGATATGATGAGCCAGAACCACATTCTTCCTGGTTCTTGTGAAATGTAGTCTGTACTCATGGTCTACTAATCCAAAGTTCTCTTGAAAGCACTATTATTTACTTATAAAATCCACCATTTCCTCATTGTATGTTGACCTTCTTTTGGGAGTACGGGAGAAAACACCATTCATGGTCCCAACTGTTTGGCTTTCAGGCCTGGCTGCTCATTCTCTTGCTATTTTTTTCCACCTTTTCAAGAATCTCATTTTTATAAGCACGTTCTATAGTGAGACAAAACTGACACTACTGAAGACTTATAATCACTGAAATATTGTGATTTCTCTTTGGCTTTCTCAATTACAGGCAAAATGCCTCATGTTCCCTGAGCTAGCTTGACTATCTGGCATCACCTTTTCCCTGTGGGGCTCTAACTGGATAATCCTAAGCATGGGCCTAATAAAACTTGGTCAGTTAAAATGCCATGGAACTTAGTAGATATATTTACAGAATACATAATAACAGAGTTGGGAGGGATCTTGGAGGTCTTCTAGTCCAACTCTCTGCTTCAGCAGAAGACCATATACCATTCTGGATAAAGGGCTGTCCAATCTCTTGTTAAGACATCCAGTAAAGAAGAACCAACAACTTCATCAGTTGTTGAAATTCAGTAGCCTAATAGTCCATCCTGAATCTTTTATTCTATTATCTTACCTTTTTCCTATTATAGATTAAACAATTATTTAATTGAGGGTGTGCATATAAGTGATAACAATTTGAATATAACCATATTCATCTCAATAACAGAGCAATAAAATGAGGAGTTTCTTTTTATACTACCCGATCCAAAATAGCATCAAGAGTCATATATTACTAACTGTGATGAAATGTGCATCCACAGCAGCAGAGGGGGAGTACTTGGTCAATCAGAGCCTTCCCAGAAAGAGGCCTGATTAAGAGACTGCTGTCCTGAGTGGGAGGGGGAAGGCTAGCCATATGATAGACTCTCTCAAGGTATGTTTAGTAAATTAGAAAGTTATTCCTTTACTTTGGCAAGTTTCTGTCCATTAGGTGCAAGCAAATAAAAGATTGAATTCAACTGGATCTCAAAGTCTTATTTCTGGTTTTGGGTCTGACATTAACTTATTTAAACAATTATAAAATATGTACTGGTTTTATAACCAGAAAATAAATATTCAATACAGTACAGTAAAGAAAAGGATGCCTTGCTCAGAAGAAACCTGCAAATGATCTATATTCATGTTAGCTTGTTACTGCAACCTAAAAAATAATCCACATTTCACTAATGTTGATCTGGAAAAGGAAAATAAAAAAGCTGTGACAACGAATAGCAACTAGTAATATATTTTTTCTGCAGAACAATTTTGAGCAAGCAGTCTAAACAAGAATTAAATCTTTGAACAGGCATGGTACTACCACAATTCTTTTGTACAAGAGAATTAAAATTGACAATAAGATCCAACTTTAAATTATGTAATATTTCAAGTGTAGTCCTACCAATGCTTTGTAAAGTGGTACTTTATATAGTGGAACTATCACTTCCTGTCATTTTGATACTATTCCTCTGTTGATACAAAGGAATTGGAGTTTTAAAAATTCTTGCTAGAATTTTTGCTAGAAAAGAAATCCATCTGAAAATTGTGCTAAATAATTTATCCCCTATTGTTATTAACAGCCTGAAAATTAAAATTAGAAACTGATACAGTACTTCTATCTTTAGTAAAATAATTTAAAGTTTTTGGGTACTGCAGGCTTTTACTTTAGAAATGATTGCTACAAATGCAATCCCTTCAATCTTTATAGCGGAAGTATTGAGCTAGGTTTTACTGATTTTGTCATTAAATGAAAAGAGGTTACTAGCTAGTATGGGGTCAAAATTAGATAGCATCTGGTGAAATAGTTGATGCTTTTATGTAGATAAACAATGACGTGTGAATTAATTTCACTGAATGCAAACCTAGCTTCGAAACCTGTTCACTTCTTTGTCATATTTCTTACCAATTAGAATTCAAGATTATTTACTAATTTTATAGATACTATTTGTTAAACATTTTAGAAAGGAGAATTGGATTTTTTGTTTTTACCACCATATATTAGAAATGTTCTCTTGGACAAACATTTCTGCATATGACTTTTAGCCTATTGATTTTCACAGGACAGTCAATGTCTGCAAATAAACATTAAAATCTATTGAAAAAAATAAAAATAAAGAACTTTTCTACATTTTAAGAAAGATTAGGTTTTGAGGCAGCATAGTTTCAAAAATACCAGTATTTATTTGTTTGCAATACGGCAGATTAATTCTCTTAAAAGTTTTCTCTGTCTGCAAATTGTGCTCCATTTTACTGAAAAATTAAAATTACAATGATTTGTGGATTTTTCACATCATTCAGCAAAAGGTTTAAATCTTCATTTCTCTTAACTTAAGCTGCGTGTGTTTGTGTATGTGTTTGTGTGCACACACATCTATATGGTGAATTCATACACACATACAATGAGAATACAGAAAGTGCAGTTTCTTTGTGAGAAGCTAGGTGTAAAGAAATGTAAACATAGCCTGAAAGTTCTTCAATATTAATCAAATTTCAAGTATCAGAGATTTCTTGAGCTGTTTGGACTGAGTAAGACCATTCATTCTTAACTGAAGATTTACATATTTAAGAATTTACTCCTTCAGATTCAGAAGAAATATACCTTAGTGCTGAAGAAACTAGTTGATGGTATGAAAAACTGTATTTACTTTATTACTTTTCAGAAATCTTGTTGAGCAAGTAAAATGCCTATTTATGTTAGAGGAAAGCAAATATATTATCAAGGTTTAAAAAAGAAAGACTGATTTAGGAATTATAGATTATCATAGGGAATATGAACATTGATATCTTGAGAGATTTTACAGCATATCATAAAGAAATTGATTTATAAGTATATTGAAAACAATGTATTGATTACTCTAAAGTTAGGGTACATTTTTAATGAATACGACTTTTATCTCAACTTTGGGGAATAAATTGTAGACAAGAAGTAAATGTAAACTATTTTGATTTCAGCAACATCATTTAAAAATATCCTATCAGAAGTCTATGCCAGAGGATATAAGGAAGAAATTAGAAAAGCAACACTAAGTTGTCATGATGCAAGTTGTGCTCTTTTGCATAAGCAGTGTGATATTCACACATATATAAAATGGTTCAAAAACACACATCTGAAGTACAATGTTCCACTAATGAACTTTGAATACAGTTTTATTTTATATGTTTGGTGGTTTTAAATGTTAAATTTACGTGTTAATTTAAACATCTAACCTTGAGTTACAAATTCTGGTCTTGACAGTTGTACTAGTTTGGTCCATGTAAATTTTAGGACAGGATACTGTATAGCTTTTACAATAATGCTTTTTGAAAATGATTTGTTACTTGAATATAACTTGAAACTATTCTATTTTAGACTTTTATTGAATTATTTGAATATACACAATGAAAATTGTCAATGTTAGGAACTACTATTATGTCTATGTTACAAATCATTCTAAAGTCCTTTTTACATTATTTCTGTTGTTATAGAGCTATTGAAAAGGGAAAAAATCTGAAATGCAGTGGGCCTTAATAAAAACTTCTTTATTAGCATATGGAATTAGCCCCTTTCTCTGTATGTTTTGTGCCTGCAGTTCTTGCTTTCTTCTGTCATATTGTTTTAATATCATCCTGGTTGCTCTGGCTTAGGTAGCTCATGCTATGAATGTACTTTGAAAAAAAAAAGAAAACTGCAGCTCTGAGAAAGTAGAGAATCCTGATTAGATGGTTAAAAAGATATCTGAACACAACTCACTTAACAAATGCCTTGTTTAACAACAGAAATTCTGGTCCAAATTATAGTCATAAGTCGAGGACTACTTTGTATAATGTTAGCAAGTACTGAGTCTGAAGTACTTTTACCAATATCCATGAAATGTAATTTTAATTTCTGCCTTTTTCTGTACCACAACACATTCATAATCATATTGTTGCTCTCTAATATACTCTAATAAGTGAATGTAGTTCAATAACCTGCTTTTCATGCAGGCAGAATATGTAGGCAATGATAATTTGTGAATAATAACTTATTTATGCAGAGAAACCTGATAATTATGCTTTCCTGCACAAGAGACAAGGACAAAAGTGAACATAGATACAGGTAACCCTTGACTTACAATTGTAATGATGTCTGCCCATCATAGTTGTAAATCATAACTATCATAACAAATGTTAACATGAAACATAAATTCAGTCTATAGAGAAAAAAGAGAATGGACTTGTCAATTCTAATTGCTGTTCTGTTTGAAAAAATATACAAGGAACTACACATTATACTCTGACATCTCTGATTTTCTGATCCTAAAATTCTTCTTACTACTATTTTTTCATTAGTCAGTTTAGCAACAATTCTTCAGCAGCAAAATGATTTATATTAAATCAGAATTTTAAATCTAATTTCAGTTTGGTTGACACTAGTTATAATTAACTATGGTTAATTTTGGAAATATCAGAATAACAGTGGATAAGTTTATCAGCAGCTAACCCCCAGATATATATATATATATATTACTGCATGTGATTTATTTTCAACTTACATCTGTGATCATTTTCCCTCTGGTTTTGTTCCTTTCTCTGTGGTTGGCTCGCTTCTGTTTCTGTTGCAAAACCCGTTCCCTGGTGGTACGATACTCCAGTGCAAATTCACAAATAATTTTGCAGAATTTATTGATGTTGATTTCACGGATTGCATAAAGAGGATAGCCCAAAAATAACAAGAAGGAGTGGAACCTAGACAATCATAACAAGTTACCTTTTAGAATTTTTTCTATAGTTAGTAACAGAATGCCCACAACCATTCTTTTCATGTAGAAAACCAAAGTTTGGCATTTTGGGGATAGAAGACCTCCTTTCAACTCTATTATTCTCTTAAAAATAAATGTTTTTGAATTATGAACTTATATTTTATGTTTCCCAGATATCTGTTTTTCATGCCTTTGAATCCTTTTGCCTTCATTCCAAGGATTTATAAAAATAGAGAGAGTGACAACAAAGACATAGTTTGTGATTTCTTCTTTAACTTTCATGTGATGATATATAAAATAAATTTTTGGGGAATGGATAAACTGAATAACATTGATTTTATTTAATTAATGTTAATCTAATGTCAGCAAGGTAAGGATGTTTGGAAATACTTTAATAAAGAAAAAGATATGTATACCATCCATTTTTGTTGTTTTGATAAAGTTCAGATTTAGATATCTAATAGTAGCAATCTATTGTTAAAAATGGCTTATTTCCTTGTTCCCAAGTAGTATTTATTCATTATGAACTGCACTATACTCCATTATTTTTAAACAAGTAATGAAAATATATTTAAATATTATGAGAAATACATACACAACATTATTTTTAAGTCTTGCTAACAATGAATTGTTAATAACTGCACAACTAAAATAACTCAGCTGATGTAGATGAGAAAAGCAGATAAAAGTTCTGAATGCATTCAACTTCAAAAAACTTATTCTAAGAATTAGTGACTAATTTTCCCTCTTACATAATATTCTGCACAATACCAATACTTTTTATTGGAATATTATGTATGTAAACAAAATACCTGACTTTAGTGTGAAACTTGGATTTTAAGAAATATTTCATTCTCTGGAGAGGGCAGTAAAAAGACGAAATGGTTATTTTATTTTGTATTTATGCTGTGTGTAAAGTGTTTCAGGGAATAATCTTAATTTCTAAGGAGATATTGAAATGTTCCTTTTTTTGAAAAAGAACGAACCTGTGACAAATGTATCTTCAGGACATCTGGCTAATGAGCCTTAAAATCACTCATCACCATTTCTTTTTCTGCTTTTTTTTGTTGTTGTTCTGCTTACTCCACATTTATATTTTTTTTCAGGATTCCTCTTTGTTTTAGTGGATTAAAATATTCTAGAAAAAGGCAATGGGGAACTATGGCTATATTGTTACAGATTGATATGTAAGCATCAAGAGTCAAGCTTGATTTGAAGGAGACTTTGGCTTTATAATCAATCAGAATATGATTTCATTTGTTTTGATGCTAGTTTGATAACTGCTATTTTCATTTCCCCATTATGTCAGAATAATCTCATTTTCTAGCCAACTTTTTATTTTAAATTTGGGTCCTGAATGTCTTTCCCCTAATTCTTTCAGAGAAATAGATTGGATTTACTGAAGAGAAGAAACAAACTGCTCCTTTAGTGGAATTCTTGCCCTCCTCTCAGAAGAATGGCTATCCAACATTTATTTGAAGAACTCCAGTGGCAGAATATTTCAATGTCAAATCATTTTTGGCCAGAAAATTCCTCATTTCTGATTTTGATATATCTTTTAATGCTTCCAATTGCTGATTCACTACCCTGTTCTTGGACTCTATGAAAAATAAATCCATGATACCTCTTCAAGCATTGGAAGATAGCTATCATGACCCTCCTTATATCTAATAAATAAATTCATTTGGTACATATATTAATACATATACATATACCATAAAACTTATAGTGTCCCTTAGTAGTTTGGCCCATGGAATGGGTAAGCAGGAAATGTTTTAATTAATGCTACCCTGATGAACTTTGGAGATTTTCTGTGGGACAGTCAGTCAGATGGGCTTCATGGAACCATTTTAAAGAATTTAGTTTAAAACAACATTAAGTACTTATATCAATTATATCTTGACAATAACCTCCAGGTATTTTGAGAATGCATAATGCTATCACATAATTTTTATATATTAATCACACTGTGCCTTAATGCTTTACCTGTTGATTATTCTCCTGTGGACTATTTTTAAAATTATTATTCTTTCTGCACAGTCTTTAAGAAACTCTGACATTTTCTGCTTTAATGTTGATTTCATTTCATGCTTTGCAATGGCCTTCAAATGATCCCATGACGCTTTGCATCTTTTTTCCATTTGACATAAGTTATCCTGAAGCTGTTCAAAGTCAACCTGAAAGGAAGAAAAAGAATACAAAATTGTTTTATATACTAGTACTTCATCTTTGCAGTAAACCTAAATGCTTTATCTTTCATCATGATTTCCAAACTTTGTGATACAAAAATCATTATTTCTCTCTGGTTCTGGAAAATAGTTCACAAGAAATAAGGTATTCCTACATTAGGGAACAGAAAGTTACAGAAAGAGTGCTTAATGTAAATGAAAATGGTTATCTGCCAGGATCATAAGCCTGAGCAAAGTTTTTCTGGCAGTTTTTTCAGGTAAAGAAGACATAGATGCCCAGATTACAATTTGAGATTTTTTAAAAAGTGCTTGGTTTTGGTCTATATTATGTATTGGAGATAACTTATTTTATTTAGCGTATGGCAAATACATTCAAATGTTAATGTTCAGACCACCCAGCCATTCAAGGACGGGGTGGTCTACACTGAAAAAAATCAGACACTGGCTAGAGTAAGCTCTTGATGAACATTCAGACACAAAGTGATGGATATTTTGTTGACGAGCACCACAGTCACACAGAAGAGTACAGACAAGACTCCACTTAAACAATGAGTCCTGGCAGATACCATATTGGATAAGGATCCTGTTCAGAATTGACCAATGCTGGCGTGGAAGGTCAAAACATGGCAAATTGGAGGTAGTTTTTTTTTTTAAATAAAAGTTTCATTTAAGTTTTCACAAAACATACAAATACAAATAAAATATCTTTTTTTGAGAACAGCGTGGCCTTGGGTTATCACTTCTCCATACAGATATAAACTCAATACATATTTATCTTATACGTTCTAATCCATATCTTATAACTATTTTCACAATTTTTTCAATAGCTTTTCCCTTTCTTTACTTCCTATCGCCTTATTTTAAGTTATCTCATTCATTTCTCATTCCTTTCTTAATTCAATTACATATCTTTTTCTAATTTTTAAAATCTTTCTAGTCAATGTTTTTATATTTTCATCTGTCCTGTTTACAATTTCATATTATCTTTTCTCATAAAACAAATTTTCCCCTGGAATTACTATTTTATAACACTTACCTATTTTCAATCGAATTCTGCTTGGTATATTCCCTTAAAATACACACTAAATTCTTAAAAGAAAAAAGTATATATGTATATATATATATCTGTGTATATATGTATAACAGTAGTAAATGGAATAATTATTCTATTCAAATAAAGCTTCTGCCATTAATATTCATAACAATCTTTTACATTTCTATTTTTTTTAACAAACATTACCTAGTAATATCAATTGTCTTTCACTTTAATCATCTATATTTCATATTTTATTTATTACTGTCTTTAAATAAAAAACCAAACAATAGTTATTAACAGTAGTCAATAAAGTTATTATTCTTATTCAAGTTCATCTTATCAACTGATAAAAATCTTCCATGTTTCTTTTCATTTTTTTAAACGTTTTTTTTTAATCATTGAGAGCCTTATTCTCTTTACAAGCAAATATTCCACTAAACATCAATAGAAATTTTTTCTATCACTTTAATCATCTAACATATAACAATGCTATCTCATGCACCTTTGCAGAATCCTCTCCTTAAGTTAAATTTTAACCATTGTCTCTGTTTTTTTTAAATAGATTTATACCTTTAATTCTTGTACGTTTTTCCTGTACTTCTATATCTTGTTTCTATCTTTTGTAGCTTCTTTTCCTTTCCCTCTTCCCTCTCTTCTTCTCGCTCCCCTTTTTATTCCCTTTTCTATCTGATTCTCCCTTCTGTGATCCTCCCTTCTGCTTCTTCCTGATATTATGATTACTTTTCAAATTATTCTTTTTTTTGGTTGTTGCTTCAGTACTTAAGTTTTTAACTCTCTTTCCCCCCTTTCCCTTTTTTACCCCGCTTAAAATTGCTTGGTCATTAAAGATGGCTTCTTCGTTGTCCCGCCTTTCTTGTTCTGCCAGTGTTTCTTGTTGTTTTTCATAGTTCAAGATTTCCATTTCTAAAAATTGAAATACTAAGCCAAAAGATCCTCTTCCATCTTGTGCTTCTTCTTTTTGTTCTTTAAGTCTCATTTTTAACTCTTCAAGGAGTGATGCCATTTAAAAAAAAATTAAACAACTCCCAGTTGATTTTGTTTCATTTCATTAGGATCCTCCATCCAAAATTCCAGGAATCAGCCAATAATCCAAAACTGTTTCTTGCTTCTTTTCTCACTTTCTCTTTCCAGGGGCTTTGTTCTCTTGTAACAAAGTTTCAGCTACAATGTATCTTTTGCAAGTCTTGTTAAAATTTCACTATCAATTTTTTTTAAAGTTCCAGGTGGTCTCCTCTATTTTCCAGATTGCACCCTCTTTTTTCCTTTTTCCCTCCACTTTCTTTCTTTTTTTCAAATAAAGTTTTTAAATTATCCAAGAATCTTTATCCCTTTGACACTTTATTTTCAGCTAGAAATAGCCTATTAATGTTAAAGTGGATTAGTATCAATTTCTTATTCGAATCTCTCCTTCTTAATGTTCCAAGTCAGTTAAAACTGTCGATGCTAGAGGAAAAAAAGCCAATTCCATTTTCTTTCCCTTTCTCTTTCGCAGCTTAAAATCTTTTTTAGGAATAGTATTAGTCTTTAAAATTCAGGTTCCAGGTACCTTAAATAGATGTTCTCCATTCAACCCGGTCAGTCAAACTTTCTCCTTTAAACTTCCTCCTGCACAATCTTGTCCGGTCGGGTTCTTCTTTGAGGTGGCCATTTCTGACCACCGCTGCAACTGCCTTTGGGAAAGGGAGTAAGGGCCAGTCGAGGAGGAGAGATGCGGCTCTCCTCAACCCCACTGACGGCTCCCCCTTCTTCACCACTTCTATGGGGTGGCTTCAGCCTCGAGTCTGAGCAGCTCGGGGTACTCCAGTGGCGAGCAGGGATCAAAACCGTGGACAATCGTGATTTCCGTCCGTTGCTGAAGAAGCCCAAACCGGAAGTCACAAATTGGGGGTAGTTTTGTACTTTAATCAAACTAACAAGAGAATTTACGCAACAACATTAACTAAATACTAAACACTAACAGGATAAAAGCATTCCTGTCAAACAGACAACAAATGGTCAAAATTGGGAGCGCCCTATCAAATTCTGTACCTGTCAACAGTGGAGTCCGCCAAGGCAGTGTTCTAGAACCAACCCTCTTCATACTCTACATAAATGACCTCTGTGATTATATTAAGAGCAACTGTGTTCTCTTCGCTGACGATGTAAAGCTATTCAGCACCACAGACAATACTGCTACCCTTCAAAAAGACTTTGACTATGTATCAGAATGGTCAAACAAATGGCAACTTCAAATCTCAACAAATAAATGCTCTGTCTTACATATTGGCAAAAAACAAACAAAAACAAAAAAACCCCAGAAAATAAAATACAGGCTGAATAGTCAAGACCTTGTTGATGATCCAAACTCTGTCAAGGATCTTGGAGTACTCATCTCTAATGATCTAAGTGCTAGAGCCCACTGTAACTACATAGCCAAAAAGGCATTAGGAGTTGTTAACCTAATCTTACATAGCTTTTTCTCTGGTAATATTACATTACTAATTAGAGCATACAAAACATTTGCTAGACCCAGTACTCGAATACAGCTCATCAGTCTGGAACCCACATTACGTATCTGATATTAACACAATTGAAAAAGTCCAGAAATATTTCACAAGAAGATTTCTCCACTCCTCTACTTGGTGCAGAATACCTTATGCCACCAGATTTGAAATTCTAGACCTAGAAAACCTAGAACTATGCCGCCTTTGGTCCGATCTAAGTATAGTATATAAAAATCATACATTGCAATGTCCTACCAGTCAATGAATACTTCAGCTTCAACCATAACAATACAAGAGCAAACAATAGATACAAACTCAAGGTTAATCTCACCAAACTTGATTGCAGGAAATACGACTTCAGCAACAGAGTGACCAATGTCTGGAATACTCTACCTGACTCTGTGGTTTCTTCCCCAAACCCCCACAACTTTAACCTTAGACTGTTTACTATTGACCTCACTCCTTTCCTAAGAGGTCTGTAGGGGGCATGCATAAGCGCACCAATGTGCCTACCGTCCCTGTCCTATTGTTTCTTTTATTTTTCTTATATGTATCCATGTATTCATAACTATGTTTTTACTTATACCTATTATCTTGTAAGCAATTGACAAACCAAATAAAATAAAAAATAAAATAAATAAAATATCATATAGGTAATTATCAAATTACAACCATTCACTTAGTGGCCATTCAAAGTTACAATAGCACTAAAAAAGTGTCATGATCATTTTTCATACCTATCACTGTTGCAGCAGCCCCGTAATGACATGATCAAAATTTGGTTGCTTGGTAATTGGCATATATTTATGATGGCTGAAGTGTCCTGGGGTCACGTGATCAGCTTTTTGACCTTCTGACTAGCAAAATCAATGAGATAGCCAGATTCATTTAATAATCATGGTAATAATTTAACAACTGCAGTGATTCACTTAAAAACTGTGTCAAGAAAGGTCACAAAATTTGGCAAAATTTATCTAATAACTATCGTGCTTAGCGATGGGAATTTAGGGCTTAATTATTGTTATAAATCGAGGACTGCCTTTTTAAACTCATTTTTATCATACTTGATTATTTGTAGTTCAAGTAAACTTCCTTTGTATTATGACACATTTATAATTTTGAATGTTTATGTCAATGAATTTTATTCATATAAAGTTTAATATGAAAGAAGCCAAAAAATTCATCAATGAAATAAACAAGACAAAAACTGTTAAGGTCATTAATCATAAAAGGTGTTTAGATGGTAGTATTCCAGAATTTGGCTTATAAGCTAAAAGTGGAAAGCCCAATGAAATTTCACTGCATACATTGTGTAATTGTTAAACATAGATGCAGTGATAATTGTGGATATACATAAATTGCAATTATTTTTGTTATTATACTAGCTCACAGGATACATGTTCAAAGTGAATTAGGACCATCTTCTTATAAATACATATCTTAGAAATACAACAATTTCAATTATTATCTTTTTAGAAGAAATAAACAAACAGTAGTGTTTAAAAAAACCTCTTCAAATAATTCACTAAACTTTTATATATGACATATGACCTAGAATTAAGGGTTGGCAGACAATTTAATGTATGGATTAGATGTAGGAAGATTTCAATCACCTTTTCAATAAACTCAGGAACATTATAAAAACCAGTATTTTGAAAAGATTTGTTGACTAAGATTAGTAAATTCCAGTACTTCCTTCCACTGGAGTGGAAGACGACAAAAATTGTATTCAGTTAGTGATCTACCTCCTAATTTTTTCTTACCTGTTGTTGTGTTGATGATTTTCTAAAGTAAAATGATCACATGAAAAAATTGATAAGGCATCAAATCATTATTCCTCTGTTGCATTTAATTAATGAAATGATAGCATTATGCCACAACAGATGAACTTCCATAGGTGAGAGGGAAAAACTAGGTTGTGCCCAGAAACTATGAATCAGGGTGAAACATATTTCTGAAATGGGGAAATAGTCAATTTACATGGTCTGCAGAAAATAGAGTCTCATGTTAGATTCTAGACAATTCAGAAATGAATCAGAAATGCAATCTAATTTCTAAACACAGATGGTAACATAAATTTACATAAGCATCGTGTCTGGTCTACTGGTTATAGTAACAGATTAGAAATCAGGAAAGAATAAGTTCTACTCCTGTCTTAGACATGAAATCTAGTTAAGTGATATGGGGTCAGTTACTCTCTCTTAGCCCAACTCACAGTACATGGTCATTGTTACTGTGGGGAAAAAAGAAGAGGGAAGGAGTATTATATATGATTGAATGAATGAATGAGTGAGTGAATAAAAATAAATAATATACAAAGATAAGAGCAATAAAAATGATTGGGGGACTGGAGGATAAAAGTATATGAAGTACAGTTGCAGGAATTGGGTATGTCTAGTTAAGTGAAAAGAAGGACTAGGGGTGCCACGATAGTACCATTCCAATATTTGAGAGGTGCCACAAAGAAGAAGGGAGTCAATCTATTTTCCAAAGCACCAGAAAGCAAGACAAGAAGCAATGGATGGAAACTAATCATGGAGAGAAGCAACCTAGAACTAAGAAGAAATTTTCTGACAGTGGGAACAATTGATCAGTGGAATGGCTTGCCTTCAGAAGTTGTGGGTGTTCCATTGATGGAGGCTTTTAAAGAGACTGGGCAGCCATTTGTCTGAAATGGTATAGGGCCTCCTGCTTGTTATTCTGTTATTTTCTAGCACATGCAACAATGCTTAGTATCTTCTAAGGATCAATTAGATCAGGTCAAAACATCATATAAGGACAATGCCAATGATCATCCATATGAAGACTTTCCATTGCTGCTGGAGATTACAATTAATTTCTTAGCAATTCCCCCCCCCCAACTTGGATGCCATATTTTTGCATATTTTTCCTTAATCACATGTACTTTGTCCAATATCCAGTTAAGATTATATCTGACATGGAAAGACTTACCAACAGAGATTTATGCCATCATTACTGCAATATGCCTGGCATGGGATTATCATATCATTAAAAAGTATTTTGAAAGTGTTAATTGTTGTAGAATAAATATCATATGTGCTGATGAGTGACAGTTTCTACAGCCATGCAACATCTACATTGTGAAGGTTGTATTAGCTTCTAATATTTTGGGGGGCACAACTTAAAATGTCCCCTGCAAGACCATCCTATTGAGATGAACTGACCAATCCAATTAAGCTAATTGTTTGGTGAATACTTCTCTTGAGAAAGTGAAATACTGGTAGTTTCTGTTGAGGTCTATGGCAAAACTAAATATCTTTAAACAAATAGAACTAGAACTGGAGAGATTGACATCTAGAGGGCCAACTCTGGATATTGAAATCTTTCCAGATGAAGGGGAAATTGTGAGGTACCCTATTTTCACTCTGGACAAATGCTTCTTGTAAATAAGCTGAAGTAATGAAAGTTTTTGTAGTTCACTCAAGAACTGAATGGCTGGATTGATTCCATCTAGGAATGGAATGGTGCTCACAGAACAGTAAGCTCAGCTGAGCCCATTTCTCACTTATTTTTTGGAATTAATTATTCTATAGAAACAGATTTTTTTTGTATGGTAGGGTAAGACTCCTTTTGGTGAGTTTTATTTTTTTCTGGATTACAAAACTAAAAGAAGTATTAAAGACTAGCTGGATACATATTTGTTATGAAACTATGTGATCAGGCTTAGTTTTTGGGGAGGAAAATAAGGAGAAAAAAAATTGCCTCTGCCTAACAGCAACCATCGGTATGCATCTGGCTAGTGTTCTATCAGTGTGTGAGAGAGTTGAGGGCTGTTTGGAAACTGAAGCAGTATTTGCTGTGTGAGCAAGGAGACAGCAAGGAGCCTGGGCATGGCTTAGCTCAACTGTTCTGTACTAAAGCTACTTGCTACTGTGAAACTAAAACTGAAACTCCTCTCCTGTGCTTGTGTTTTGCAGGTGGGGAGGGGGAGTAGAACTCCTTAGCATCAGAGCTTGTTAATAATAATATAGGAAATACTAATGCTCTGATGGTTATTTCAAAGAATCCTTTCTAAGTGAGTGCCAAGAGGAGCATACATAACAAATTTCAAGTTTGTAGGCTTTATGGTTCTGGAGATTTTGTGATGATGTGTGAGTGGTATTTCACACATATACAAATAGCTAGCTAGCTAGCAGGTAGATAAATAAAATTAAATATTTTTTGGTAAACATTTCTTATATTCTTGTAAGAATATAAGGAGATGATGTAAGAAAATTTGAAGTGGACAAGCAGATGGTTATTTTAAAAGTTTATTTTAATGAAAGCTCAATGCAATAAACTGTAATTTAATTAGGCAAGTAAATTGGACTGTGGTCCAATTTTTTGTTTTGTTTTGTTTATTCTAAAGACTTTAGGTAATTGGTAAACTTTCAAAACAAACGATTGGATTGTGAGAAGGCGGTAGAGACAGAAACAGATAAAGTTTATGTAATAAATTCAAGATTTGTAAGAACAAGACATGTTGCAAGGGATATTTTGGTGCATTTGTGAGGGAAGAAGTCAAGACTTCTACTTTACTACTTTTACTACTGCATTTTAATATGAGACAACTGCAGTGAGATTTTTATATGCACAAAGGTGGAAAGATCTGATGCTATCCGCAATGGAGGAATGGATGATAAAGATGATTGAACCGAGGTGGACAAATTGACTTCTTTGATTAGAAAAAGGATATCTTTTGGTCTCCATGATGTAAAAAAGATGTTCAGCCTCTAGAAAGCGTACAGAGAATAGCAACAAAGATGATTAGGGGACTATAGGCTAAAACATATAAAGAACAGTTGCTGGAATTGGATATGTCTAGTTTATTGAAAAAAAGGACTAGAGGTGACATGATAGCGATGTTTCAAAATAGGAGTTGCATAAAAAAGGGAGTCAACCTATTCTCCAAAGCACCTGATGGCAGGACAAGAAGAAATGGATGAAAATTAATCAAGGAGAGAAACAACCTAGAACTAAGGAGAAACTTATTGACATTTAGAACAATTAATCAGCAGAACAACTTTCCTCCAGAAGTTGTGGAGGAAAAGATTGGATAACCATTTGTCTGAAACAGCGTAGGGTTTCCTACCTGAGCAGGGAGTTGGACTAGAAGACCTCCAAGGTCCCTTCCACCCCTGTTAGTCTGTTTGTTGATTGGGAATCCCTTATTAATTTTTGCCCAAAGCAGTTTTTTTTATAGTTTTGGTGATTAGAAAAAAAATAAGTAATAGAAAAAATGAGAATAAATTATTTATTCTTCAGGATTTCTAAGCTCTAAGACAGAAGATTGGCCAAACTATATATTTCGTAGAACCCTGGTTGCTATTTTAAATACATCAAAATTAGTGATATTCCCTTTCAAGTTCAATCTGGAGATCTTATTTCTTCAAGCAGGCCACCACAATTGCTTACATAAGTACTGTATATTTAATTTTCTAAAGAAGATTGAGACAAAAGAATTGGGTGATTTTGTTTCTTCCTTTTTGCCTTTCGCCATCTTCATAAACTTGTTAACCATTTTCTTTTTGCTTTCTGTTTTCATTTTATTTTGAACAGATCCAACAAATTGTTGATTCAGTTTAGAACTGAAAATTTATTAACATTAAATTTTGAAACAGTTTGAGATTAAAAGAATAGACTATATATTTAAAATCCATGAGAAATCTATTAAAGAGAAAAGGGAAAACTGCTATAATTGAAAAAAATTACAGATTAATGATGTAAAGCAATTCTAAGTTTGTAAGGACTATTTGGATAAAGGATAAAACAGCAAAATGAAAATATTGCATGTAAAGTATTATCTATTCCTTATGACTATACCCTACTATTAGAGATTTCTTTGCATTAATTGACATACCTTGGCTGATCTAGTGACGGCTCCAATTTCAGAATAAAGATCTGTGCTATCTGGAAATGTTTCCACCACTATTGTGCATACATGATGAAGAAGAGATTGTTTATGGACTGTGTCTTTGACTTCAGGCACTTTCTCAAGGTAGCTTAGTTCAAAGGCTTTGGTCTGTGTGGAGAAAAGTAAAAAAAGAATAAATTATACATTTGACATCATAGAGTTATAGACTGGACATTGGAGGTCTTTTAGTCCACTCCCCTGTTCAAAGTAAGAGCCATATATCATCCTGGACAAATGGATGCCCAGTCTTTTTTTAAAAAAATCTCTATTGATGGAATACCCACAACTCCAAAAAGCAAGCTGTTCCATGGTTAATTTTTCCCTATTCTAGGACCTGTCTTTAACAAGCTTCCTCCCATTGCTTCTTGTCCTGCCCTCAGGTGTTTTATAAAAGACCTCCTTTTCTTTAGGACAGCCCCTCAAGTATAGAAAAATAGCTATCAGGTCATCCATAATCCTTTCCTTTATTAGGCTAGATATATCCAGTTCCATTAACTGTTCATTGTATAGTTAGCCTATCTTTGTTGCTCTTCTCTGCACTTTTTCTATGGTCTCAGTATCTTTTTTGCCTCATGTGACTAGAACTGGACACAATATTGTAAATGTGCTTTACTACTGCAGTTTAAAACAGTACTACCATTTCTTGTGATCTTGATGCTATCCCTCTATTGATGCAACCTATGAGTACACTGGCTTCTTTGGCAGTTGAAGCATACTGTTGGTTCATACTTAAGTAGTTCTGCACTAAGAAACCTAGATTCATGTCACAGTTACTACGTTGAGCCAGACACCACATATTCTATATCTGTGCATTTCATTTTTTTCCTGCCTTACTTTTCTTACTGTGGAACTGCATCTTACTGGATAGGGCCCATTGTCCTAGTCTGTCAAAATCTATCTCAATCTTGAGTTTATCTTCCAAAGTGTTAGCAATTCCTCCCAGCTTCATGTCATCTGCAAATCTAATGAACATTCCTACTACTCCCTCATCTAGATGCTGAAGAGCACTGGGCCAAAGACAGAACTTGAGGTACCCACTGCTTGCTTCTCTCCAGGTAGATGTGGTTCCATTGAGGGTTACATGTTGAATGCGGTCAGCCAGTTGCAAATCCATCTGGTGGTGGTATTGTCTATCTCAGATTATTCCATTTTACCAAGAAGTAGGCTGTGGTCTACTTTGCTTTACTGAAGTCCAAGTAAACTATATCCATAGCATTTCCTTGATCCAGTAATTTAGTTACTTTATCAAAGAAAGCAATAAAGTTTGTTTGGAATCACCTGTTATTAACAAAGCCATGAGACTTCTAATGTCTGCCCTGTTCATTTCTAGATACTCACAAATCTGCTGCTTGATCTTCTTTTTCCAGATTTTCCCAGGTATTGATGTCAACCTAATTGGTCTGTATTTTCTGGATTCATTTTTTTGGCCTTCTTGAAGACTGGAATCCTTCAGGTCTTTTCCAGTCCTCTGATACTTCCCCATGCGTCAGAAGCTCTGAAAAATTTTGTTCAGTGATTCTGAGATCACATCGACCAACTCCTTCAGAATTCTGGAATGTAAACCATCTGGTTCTGGAACTTTTAACTCATCTATAATGGATTGGTTATCTTTTACCAATTTCTTGCCTATTTTGACTTGTTCTTTTTTCTGTCTCCCATCATGCCTCTTTTGATAGTTAGATTATATTGTCTTTTTGCATGAAAACAGAGGCAAGGAATTAAGCAGTTGTGCTTGACATCTACTTCCATTAGTAGACTGATCATTTCCTTGACTTTCATCTTATTCATTATATATTGAAACTTTTTTTGCTTATTTTTGAAAGTTTTAATTCATTCTGAGCCGTAACATTCCTTATTTCATAACTGCAGATTCGGGCAATTGGCTGATATTCAGTTATGAGTCATTCTTTCCATTTTTAAACTTGTCTTTTCTCCCCCTCACTTTGCCAGAGAGATCTTTATGCAACCATGCTAGTGCCATCTGGGGTCGATTTTTTTCTTTCTTTCTCCATGCTATGTGTTTGATTGGGCTGTAATAATTTATTTTTTAGAGTTTCCCAAGCAGCTTGAGATATATTTCCATTTTGGATTTCCTTGGAATCCTTCTTAATCTCTCTCTTATTGTTGAAATCAGCTCTCTTGAAATCTAGAACACTAGTTTAACTTTGTTCAATTGCCTGTGCCTGCACTGAATCCTAGTATGACATAGTCACTCTCCCCCAAAGTTCCCACAACTTTGACCCCTTCTATCATTTCATCCCTATCAGCAAGAATTAATTCCTGTGTAGCTGACCCTCTAGTTCCTTTCTCTACCCTTTGAGTTACAAAGTTGTCAGCTAGGCATGTCACAAACCTGTTTGAATTGCTATACACTCTACACTTGTTATAGAGTTTGTCTATCAGGTTTTGTCAGGGTAGTTAAAAGCCCCCATTACTACAGAGTTTCCTACACATCTTATTTAACTGACTAGCAAAATGTTCATCTACTTCCTCTGGCTGGTTGGGTGGCATACAGTATACACTACAGAAATGTCAATCATCATCATTATCATCAACAACAATAACAATAATTTAAGTATTAACTCACCCAAATATATTCATGAGAACTTTCATTCTTGTTATTGTGTATTTCTGTAGAGGTGTAGTGATTCCTTACATATACTGAAACAATTTATATCTTTCTAGCAATATGTTCTAATCACTGGTTTTATCCCATCAACTTTCTGTACTGCACATTATCACATCTACTGTCATGTATTCGTTGTCGGGACTGGAGTCTGACATAGAATTTCAAGTCCTTCCTGTTTGTTCGCCAAACTCTGAGCATTAGTTATAAATATCTGAACTCTTTATGGCTGACCCTGCTCTTTCTCTCTGTTTATAGCTCAGGTGTCCTTTCTTCTCATCATTCCCTTCCTCATTGTCTGATTTATTATTTTGGGGTTTATACTTGAGATTTGATCTGAAATATTTGTAAATAATCACATATAGTATATTTAAATAGTGCCATTTAATTTGGAGTGACTTTAAACAAGAAATATCACCTCAACTATTGAGCATTAATTATAATAAAAATCAAGCTAAATGAGAAAACATGTAGTCTAGAATAAAATTGTACTTGTTTCTATGAGTATTAGCCATAATGCACTTTAAAAAACAGGGGTTTTCTCCCATTATGGTTTTGCACTATTTGTTATAAAACTTTTCACTGCTTTTTCCAAAAATTTATTTCAATGAAGTTTGGTCCTTTACAGTCATCCAAACCTTATCCTGAATTAAGAGAAAAGTACTGTATTTTTTACAACGTAAGACACACCTAACTTTTGGGGAAGAAAACAAGACAAAAACAACCCTGCCTTTGCCTCCCGGCATCCATCTGGTATTCATTTAGCTAGCGTCCTTGCAGTAAACAACAAACAGCCTGGTCTGCTTCAGCATATTATCGCAGCTCAGCATGTGGCTCATCAGGGCTCCTCTCTGTTGCGCCCACCACCGGTCAATTGAGCTGAGCTGCCGCCACCACCGGGGAATGATGGAGTCTTCGCTGCCAAACAGCTGATTGGTGGTTTGATCGGCTTCCTGGAATATCACCGACCAGCTGTTCTAGGTGGTGGGGATCGCTGCTGCCTATCGTTGCTGCTCATGCTAATTGACACCGTGGCGGTAGCGGTGATTGATGGTGGTGGAGATCAGCAGCAGCAGCAAACGGCAGTGGCGATCCCCGCCACCTAGAACAGCTGATCAGTGGTATTCCAGCAAGCCGATCCAACCGCCAATCAACTGCTTGGCACCAAGGGCTCCAGTGTTCCCTGGCGGTGGCCAATGGTGGCAACGGTGATAGGCGGTGCTGTCGCACCAAGCTCCCCTCTCCCCGCCACAATATTTGCTTTATAAGATGCACAGGCATTTCCACTCACTTTTTTGGGGAGGGGGAAAGTGTGACTTATAGTGAAAAAAATACTGTAAATCTTGTAACAATGAATATAGTATTTATATTTTTTAGAAAATAGGGTAGGTGGGGTAAAATATAATATCAAAAGTTTAATAGATTTTGGGTATGAAGTATAATTCATGTTTTAATGTTATAGAATATCAATAAACAAGGAATCATGATAATTTAATGTATGATAAGGACCATACATTCTATTTCAAGTATTAATAAAAAATGAAAAGAGTACCAATTAAGGAGAATATTTGAAGCTCAGGGAAATCCTTGGTCCTTGGTATTCTCTGAACTAGCACTGATGTTACCTAGTTAAGATAATGAAATGTTTGCAAGAAAACAAGGAAGCTCAGAGAGCACCACAGACCCCTAAATGAAAAGAGTGATAAGCTGCAATCTAGAAACCCCTATAAACCTCTTGTGATTTAGGAATCAATAATTCTTTAACTTTTTTTAATGGAATAGAATGGTCCATCTATCTTTACTTCTTAGTTGGCCTAAAAGGATACCATAATCATGGCACTAAAGACAGCCAAAACCCACCAGGACTAGGAAATGTGCAATTCAGCTATTGCAATCCCAATAAGGATATCAACAAGTTGACTTTTCAGTTCATCCCATAATTAGGCCTGAATCACGACTGAAAATAGACTACAAAAATTTGTTTCATTAAAAGATTTCCATTTCTGCAAATCTATAATATTCTGAAATTTTCTCTACAGAATGGAAAAATTAGAGATTAGTTGAAACCGATCAAAAACAGCTGGGTTCAGCTATGGGTTTTTATGGAGGAGATGCACTATTATCGTTTTCATTCAACCCTTTACTCAAAGAGGTTTTCACCTCCACCTTTATTCAGCTTTCTGCCACCTTCTATAGCGTTCATTAACCAAGTAGGTCAGGGTATAACCTCCTAGTAAAGTGTTATCAAATTCTTTCAAGATCCATAGAAACAAACTGGTCCCAAATAACTTCACAAGACAAATCTGCTATCATCTCAGCTGGACTTGGCAAGCCAACTCTGAGCAATGATTATCCTTCTGGTTTATTTGTTTAATTACTAAAATAAATAATGAATCATTTACTTTTCTAATTACTTAGAAAATTTATTTCCATACAACTCAATACAACTCAAACATGACTTCGAATGGAATATAAAATATTAAATAAAAATATAAAGAAAAATGGCATACACCACTAAAACAAACTTAATCTTCTGGCCAGTTTTTCTTATTTAAGGAATCTTTAAAAAATGCTGATAGGTGTCTATCTGCGCATGCAGTAGGAGTGAAGAAGTAAATATGCTTCATAATTTTTGCCACATGGTGTGGCCTTGAACCTGAAATGTTTGAACATATCCACTCTTCATTTTATCCTAGCCATACTTTAGATAGCTCTTCTGCTTATAACTTCCAATTTTCCATCCAAATAGAAGCTTTTTCAGAAGTACTAAATGGAAAAGTGCTTCATTTGGGAACCTCACTGTGGCAGTTGCCAATTGCTCTGTGTCAATTAATAGTCTCAACTAAAGCAGATAAAAGTTCCTGGCTTTGACTTAAAGACTGATTAGCTGAAGTAAAGGCCTGTACTGACTTCAGAATGAAAGGCACCACTATCTTTTTATGCCACATCCCACAATCTTAAACAGCTGAACAAAAGCCCAAGACAGAGAGAGAAAGAGGGAAGAAAAAGCAAAACAAATATAATTTTTTGGGGGGTGGGTGGGGTCTATTTGGGTTTGCTTCCTTATGATATTTGCATTTATTTTCACTTGCCATTGTAGGATTATGAAAATATTGGTTAATAAAAATTAGTTAATAGTCAGATTTACTATATATTCATCATACACTATTCAATTACTACTTTTCTTAAAAAGATTTTAGGCAAAATAGAGAGCAAATATCAAAGCTTAATTTGACTAAGTTGTACGGATTTTTTAAAGAAGAACTAGGAATGTTGTATTATTTACAGTTTCTTACATCCCATTCTCTGAGACAAGTCTTTACAGAACTTTGCTTCCAAATAATGATAATAGCCTATTTGGATGAAAGATACAAAAATATTACCAAGTAGCACAGTTTATGCATTCGTAATAATTTACAGATGGAAGATCTTGACCATGGCAAACTTTATCAGGAACCTAGAGCTAGATTCACTGTCCCCTTGTTAATTCAACTAACTCAGTCTAGTTTGGAAGAAAACATATTTTCTGTTGTCTGATGAAGATGAACATGTAACAAAAGAAGTTGTATTGTTTGCAATGGCCACAAGGAAGATAAAAAAGCACATGATGACAAATAATGCTGTTAATGTTTGAGGGGACTTTTTTTAACTGATATGTATTTTTAATGAGTTTTGGTAAATATATCATTATAAATATTTTTCAATTCAATGCTACTCACATTGGTTCCATTGAGAAAATTTCCAATAGCTAAGAGAGCAGAAAGAATAAATCCAAAGGTAGCATTGTTCTCTAACTGGTCCATTCCTTCCTTTAGGTCCAAAAGTGGTTCTGCAATCTCCTGTCATTAACAAAAAAATAAAAACAATTAAATCTTATGAACAGGGGCTTTCACTTAACAGTGAATAATTCTTTTCAGGTAAAGGATGTTTCTATCAAAATAAACTTAAGGCCCAAATAAAAACAACATCAAAGAGAAATAAAAATAAAATATACCAGATGAGCCCAGCAAGGTTGCACAAAGAGTTCTGACAAATTGAAGGACAAAAAGGATAAGTACAACAACAGAATACCAACAAATATAGGTAGTCTTCAACTTACAACTATTTGTTAACTTTTTTTAAAAGTTATACTGGCACTGAAAAAAGTGGCTTATGACTGTTTTTTATACAACTATAGTAGCATCTCCATTTATACATCCGTAGTCGCATTACATGATCAAAATTTGTATGCTTGGCAACTGGCTCATATTTATAATGGTTGCAGTATCCCATGGTCATGTAATCACCTTTTGTGACTTGACAAGCAAAGACAGATTCATTTAACAACTGTATTATTAACAACACAATGATTCCCTTAATAACTGTGGCAACAAAGATCATAAAATGAGGCTGAACTACTTAACAACTGCCTTGCCTAAAAATGGAAATTTGAGGCTTAATTATGGTCATAAGTTGAGGACCACCTGTGGCCCAAATCTGCAAGCATGAAGGCTAAGGCTCAGAATGATTAAGGCTTGTAAAAAATGACAAAAATAACAACAAAAAACGTTCCTTTCAATATGTTACGGGGCAAAAATGTCAAGGAAATGGTTGGGGTACTAATGGGAGAAAATACCGTGTTTCTCATATAATAAGGCTGGGTCTTATTTTTTTTTTGACCCCCGAAAAAATGGCTAGGCCGTCTTTTCGGGGGTGACTTAATTTCCCCCCCCTTGCATCTTCAGGCGGGCGGCGACGGCTTGGATGTTGACCTCGGCGTTGGTGGGGTACTTCGTATCGGGGTCAACGCAGGCAGCACCATACCAAGGTGTGCAACTAAAGTACGTCCTAATGGCAAGCCCCCCCACCATTCCCCCCATTTCGCATGTTTTAATATAGGCCTTAATTTGGGGGGAGGGGCTTAATTTCATTTCACGCCTATAAAACATGCTGGGACTTCCTATTGGGGGAGGCCATATTGTTGGAGAAACAGGGTAGCAAGAAGGTAACTGGCAGCAGAGAGAAAGCAGAATTGCTTAATTACTTCTTTCCATCTCTCTTCATGCAAAAGGAAAAACAACAACAACCCAATCTATGAACAGCAGCACTGTGGGAAACAAAACAGGAATGTAGTCAAAGTAGGCAAGAAATTGATAAAACACAACCTATCCACTTTCGATGAGGGTAAATCATCACTAGGACCAGATGATTTACATTCCAAGGTACTCAAGAACTGGCAGATGCAAGCTCAGAACCACTGAACAAAATCTTTCAAACTTCCTGCAACATGGGGGAAGTGCCAGAGGACTGGAAAAGAATTGATGTAAACCTGCGGTGGCAAGGCAAGGACAAGCAGAGGTGCAGAAGCCCGTTCGTGGTTTCAGCTAATTTCTTCTTGTGGTTGGTGCAATCCTTTGAGGGTGCTTGAGTCCCGGAGAGATTCGTGCCAGTGTGGGGAAGCCTCGGGCTGCAGTGTGGGGAAGGCAACCCCCCTGCAGAGAAGAGGAAGCCCTCCAGAGCCCAACAAGCCAGAACAGCCTCCTATTAATGGCGGCTCCGAAGTCCGGACTGCCACCGATGCAAAGAAATGAGTAAGTGACAGTTTGTGAGATCATTTGGGAAGAGAGTGGTAAAGAAAGTTAGCGGCGGAGAGGAGGATTGGAAAACTACAGACTGATATTAGGCTGTTATAAGTCTTACAAGTGTCTGTCTGGAGCCCTAAAAGAAAGTGGCTAAAAGCGAAGCTGAGACAAGTGAAAGTGAACGGGCTCGGCAGACAGAAGAGAGTGAGACAATAATGAGTAAAAAGGGAAATCTATGAGATTGGGAGACCAGCATCTAGAAAGAGCCTGGAAGCTGTGGAGGGTTCAGACTATTCCATTTGATTTCTACTTGAACAGATTTCATTAAACCGGAGACGGGAAGATTGAAGTCGACGGGAAAGAAGACAGCGCGGTGCCATAGGTGGTACTTAGAAACGCTGAAGTGGTTGCAACAATATAACTGATTTAACCAATAAAAACTATTTAACAGACCTTTGGGAGAATACTGTTCTATTTGAGGCAGTTTTATCTGAAGAAAACCAGGATAATTGAACTTAGGAACGTTAAGATAGAAAGCAAAATTGGAAGCCTCTGAATGAGTGGGGATACCGCGTAACTGCAATTATTATTCAGCATTCCCCCCCCCCCACTTCCGGTGTGTTTGGAGTGAAAGCTTTTAAATTGAGACGGAAAACCAAAATCCTACCTCTAGATTTCCCTCTTTTCTTTTCCATTTACTCCCTTTTTTTCCTGTATATATTTGATCAATTTTTTTTTCTTCTTCCTTCTTTTTTACTAGTTGGCGTTATGATGAATTATCTCTTCTTCTTTATTCTCTCTTCATAATAATTATTGATTGTTGTATTAGAGTGTTAAATAATTGAATTAATTAATTTAATTGACTTATTAATAATAGAGATTGTTATATTTTGACCAGATATATAGGGGAAATAGTAAGAACATTAAGTATTAGTTAATTAATAAGTATAGGGGTCTATATATTAATATTACAATTCATTGTGTGACTATAATTACGAATGTAATATTATCTGTGTTCAAGAATATTTAACATTTAAGATAAAATTAGATAAATGTACATATAGATTTATAATATTTAGATATAGTTGGATTTGATATAATATTTATTATAGAAATATTTATTACATGAAGTGAAGTATAGAGGTTGAGCACAGATCATACAAATTATATATTTGATTTAGAATCAGGATTTAAAATAATATATACATTCCAGTAACTAGTTAAGAATATAGCTACTCAGTAGATAGATAGATCAAGTAATTAGATACCGGTCAATTTTAACATAGAGATTATAACACTGAATGCTAATTTGGGATAATATACTTAACATAGTTCAACAACAAAAACAAATCTTAAAGGAAATGACTTCCACAACTACTACAGCTCTGAAAACTGGAAGGAAGGTCACCCCAACACTAACAACTACTTTGGCAACAACCTCACCCATGGCACAAAAAAACCATAGAAGAAACATTACCAGTAAAGAAACAAGCCAACATCTCGAATGCCAACATCCAAGCAATGTTTTTGACCTTACAGGAATCGATGACGAAGCTGCAAGAAACAATGAGGAAAAACTATAACGAGACGAGAGCAGATATTAATGAACTAAAAGAGGAGATGGGGAAATTAAAGGCAGAAATGAAAGCGGACATCTTCAAAGTAGAGGATAAAGTTGGAATATTGCAGCAGGCCTTGGAGAAGAATGAAGCAACAATAAAAGAGGTAGAGAAAAGGACTGAACGAATGGAAAGGAAATTAGAAAGGGTAGATGAAGAACTAAAGAACGTGAGTAAAGAAATGGAGGACTCACTGGTTCTCCTAGAGATGGACAAGGCAGCTACATACCTGAGATTCCAAAATGTGGTGGAATCCAGAGAAGAAGATTTGGAACATCTAATGGCGGAAATACTCGCTGGATTATTGGAGAAGGACAAAGATGACATCCTAAGGGAGTTTGACGAAGTTTATAGGGTCAGTACTAATTATACGAGATGCCACAAATGCCCAAGAGAAGTCCATATACGATTTACAAGAAGTGTCCGGGATATTATTTATAGATTGTCTAGAGATGGAACAATCACATACAAAGGTAAAGAAATCGTGATTCTCAAACAGATACCAAAAGAGTAAGAGAACAAAGGCGAGACTACAAGTTTCTAGCAGCTTATTTAAACCAGAAAAGAATTATTTTCAAATGGCTTATCCCAAAAGGGATGTTAATGTCTTGGAAAGAAAGGAAAATTAAAAGAGATTCCATGGAAAAGGCCCAGGATTTCTATGAGCAGCTGGTGGGTCCAGAAGATCAGAGTAGTAAGGAGGAAATGGAAACAAACTCCCAGGAAGATCATGGTGGTTACAAAAATAAAGATGGAATTGCAGGAAACCAAGGAAATACTCATTTACATCAGGAGACAGAAGAAACTACACACCTTCAGATACAAGGAGAGAGTGGAGTCGTTACAAGACAAAGAGCGAAACAGAATTAATTAAATGGAAGAAGAAAAAAAATTACTATCAATTAATATAAATGGTTCAAATTCGACGATAAAAAGGAAAAGGATACTAGCTAAATTAACCAAACAAAATGCCAATATAATATGCCTACAAGAAACTCATATAAAGAAAACAGATGAAAAATACTTAGAATGCCCGAAATTAGGGAAGCTATTTACCGCACCAGCAGACATGGGAAAAAAGAAAGGGATTGCTGTATATGTTAAAGAGGACTTGAAAGCAGAGTTAATATGGTCAGATTCTGAGGGAAGAACTCTGGGTTTGCAGATCTAGATCAATGCCATCCCAATTCTCTTAGTGGTAATCTATGCCCCGAATGGAGATCAAAAAGACTTTTTTAAACATCTGTATGAAAAAATCGTAGGATTGGAAAAAAGAAACATTGTATCATAGGAGATTTCAACTCTATTGCTGATTATCAAAAAGACCATAATAACGAGGGGAAGAATAAAGGGGGGTAAAGAGAGCTTCCTAAGATTTGTAGGGAAATGATGAAGGAGTTAAATTTGACTGATATATGGAGAAGATTACACCCCGAGAAAAAACAATTCACATTCTATTCAAATCCCCATCAAATATGGACACGGATTGACATGGCATGGATGAATGGGGAAATAGCAAATGAGATAAAAGAGATTGAAATTTTACCTAATGAATGGGCAGATCATAATCCAATTCAGATAATATGGAAGGGTAGGGCAAAACCAAAGAAAAGATGGACGTTAAATACCCAATTAATAAGAGAAAAAGAATATACCAACAAACTTAAGGAGGAATTAAATTATTTTTTAAAGGAAAATGATAATGGAGAAACCACAAAACAAAATATTTGGGATACAATGAAGGCAGTAATAAGAGGTACAACAATTTCTTATAATGCCAAGAGAAATAAGGAAAAATATGCCCAACAAAACAAATTACAACAAAGAATTAAGGAACTAGAAACTCAATTACAGAGTACCCCAAAGGATTCAAAATTGCAAAATCAGATAATGATAGCTAAACATAAATTGAATTTAATTGAACAAGAGAAAATGATTATGAATTTGAATTTGACTAGACAAACTTATTTCGAGCATGCTAATAAGCCAGGAAGATGGCTATCTTATAAACTAAAAAAAGGAAAGAAAAGAGATTGATATATCAGCTAATAGACAGTAAGGGGATATACAGCAGGAGATAGAACAGAAAAAAGAAATTGCTCATAAGTATTTTGAAGATTTATATAAAAAGGAAGATGTTAATGAGGAGAGAATAAGAAACTATTTAGATGAAGTGAAGGATAAAACAATTGGGGAAGAAATGGTAGAAATAAAGACATTACTTGGCCGGAATTGAAATCAGCAATAGAGAACAAGAAAAACAACAAAATCCCGGGCCCAGATGGGATTCCAGGGGAGCTGTACAAGGCAATTGCAGAACAAATTGTACCTCTTATGGTAGAAGTTTTTAATGATGTTTTATTGGCAACCAGGATGCCGGACTCATGGAGGGGGGCATTGATTTCGCTGATCCCGAAGGAGGATACGGATCCCAGATATATAAACAATTATAGGCCGATTTCACTGTTAAACACCGACTACAAAATATTCACTTCTATTATAGCAAGCAGATTAAAAAGAATGTTAAATGCACATATACATGAAGACTAAATGGATTTCTCCCAACCAGACAAATCAGGAACAATTTAAGAACAGTACTAGATGTTCTAGAATTTTATGAAGCTCACCCTGAAAAACAAATTGCACGTATGTTTTTAGATGTAGAAAAGGCCTTCGACAATTTAAATTGGCAATTTTTAATCCAAAAAATTTACAATATGAACCTAGGTACCTAATTTGAAAATATTATAATAACTATTTACGACACACAACAAGCTAATATTATAATAAATGGGGAATATACTCGCCCAATAAAAATAGAAAAAAGAGTTAGACAGGGCTGCCCACTCTCACCCCTGCTCTTCATATTATCATTAGAAACATTATTAATGCGAATTAGATGGAACCCAGATATAAAAGGATTAAAGGTTAAGAAAGAAGAATATAAATTGCAAGCGTTTATGGACAATATGATCTTTTTTATTGAGGAACCAATAGATGGAGGACAAAAATTGATGAATGAATTAGAACAATTTGGAGCAGTAGCAGGACTCAAAATTAATAGGAAGAAAACTAAATTAATGACTAAAAATTTAGCAGAAAAACAGAACATACGGTTAGAAGAAGTCATGGAAATACAAGCGACAAAGAAAGTTAAATACTTAGGAATATGGTTGACAGCACATTGCAAGACATTCAAAGAAAATAATTATGATAAATTGATGCAACAGGTAAAGAAGGACTTAGAATCATGGGGTAAGCTGAAACTTTCATTATTAGGCAGGATTGCTACCATTAAAATGAATATTCTTCCTAAATTTCTATACCTATTTCAGACGATCCCAATCAAACTACACAAATTTTTTTTTGAGGAACTCAACAAAATAACTGTTAAATTCATTTGGTAAGGGAAAAAACCTAGAATAAATTTAAAAGCAATGCAGGATATGAAGAGCAGGGGAGGACTGGCACTTCCAAATTGGGAGTTGTATTATATTGCTGCCTCTTCAGTATGGTTGAAGGAATGGGTGAATTTAACTAACAAGAGAATATTATTTTTAGAAGGCCACGATTTGCAAAGCGGGTGGCACGCTATTTTATGGGATGTAGGGAAAACTAGTCAAAAATATTTCCATAGACATCTAATCAGAGACTCATTATTAACTAATTTGAAGAAAATATGGAAAAAACACTATATAAAAGTACCAATCTGGATTTCAACAATGGAGGCGATGATCCACCCAAACAATTTGGATATCACCAAAATGATTAAATATAAGGACCTATTGGACACACAAGGAAATTTGAAATCGAGGCAAGAACTTCAAGAGCAAGGACAAAAAATTGATCAGTGGGCATATCTTCAAATTCAAAGTAGATACAAAAAGGATAAGAAAGAATTCGGAATCAATAACAATCTCCAGCAATTAGATAAAATTTTATTAGGATCAGGCAAAAAAATATAACAAAATTTTATAATTATTTATTAGAAGTTGAATTAGAAGAAGAAATTATAAAAGGGAACATGATTGCCTGGAGTAGGAATGTAGGACGCAGCATCACCTTAATGGAATGGGAAAAGGTCTGGGGTAGAAACAACAAGATCACAAAATCGGTAGCATATAAGGAAAATGCCTATAAAATGCTTTATAGATGGCATCTTGCCCCTTCGAGGTTAGCGAAGATGCACCCCAATATGAGTCCGAATTGCTGGAAATGCAAAAAAAAAAGAAGGAACCTTTTTTCATATGTGGTGGTCATGTATAGAAGCCCAAAGTTATTGGAAGAAAATCAAAACTTGGTTGGAAGAAATGACAAAAGAGCAGATCGAATACAAACCAAAGTCCTTCTTGTTAGGGATCTTTGACAAACGAATTTCCAAAAAAGCGAAATACATAACAATACACATCTTAACAGCGGCCAGACTAGCCTTTGCCCAATGCTGGAAGCAGCCTAAGGCGCCACCAGACGAAGCGATTATCCAAAAAATCTCAAGCTGTGCAGAAACGGACAAACTAACTTTGGCACTAAAAAACAAAGATACCTCAATATATTACGATAGCTGGAATTGTTGGTACAATTGGATTGATGAAAGATAGATTTTACACTATAAGGCAAAAGAGGAGAGGATAAACCTATAGCAGCGATATATAGATATAGGTAAAGATTAGGTGTATGTATATGGCATAAATTAAGGGTTATGGAAAAAAAAAGAGATCTTACAAACTGTGGAAGATGAGAATGTTTTTAATTGCTTTCTACTCTTTCTGTCTATCTTCTTTTCCTTTTTTCTTTCTTTTCTTTCATTTGTGTATGTGTTGTTGGTTTGTTTTAATTGTAAAATTAATAAAATTTATTTATAAAAAAAAGGAAAAGAATTGATGTGATTCCAAGTGTTCAAGAAAAACTAAAGGTGGATTCAGGAAACCAATCAGGTTGATACCAATATGGGAAAATTCTGAAAAGATAATCAAGCAGTAGATTTGTGAGCACCTACAAATGAACAAGGCGATTAGAAGCCAACATGAGTTTGTTAAAAACAGATGGTGTCAGATAAACCTTACTGCCTTCTTTGATAAAGTGGCTAAATTAATGGATCAGGAAATGCTATGGATATAGTTTTCTTGAACTTCAGTAAGGCATTTGACAAAGTAGATCACAGCCAACTTCCTGGTAAAATGGAATAATCTGGAGTAGACAATACCACCATCAGAGGGATTCACAGTTGGCTGACCAATCACACTCAATGGAACTACATCTAATGGATGTGGGGTACTTCAAGGTTCCCAGTCCTTCTTTGTTAAACTAGATGTATCCAGTTCCCACAAGCAATCATTGTATGGCATAGCCTCCAATTTCTTAATCATCATTGTTGCTCCTTTCTGAACTTTTTCTAGAATCTCAGCATCTTTTTGTATCATGGTGAGCAGAACTGGATGCTTTATTTCAAGTATGGTCTTATCAGTACAGTATAACATGATTCTATTACTTTGTGAGATCTTCATATTTATCCCTCTATTGATGCAGCCTAGGATTGTACTCTTTTTTTGACAGCTGAAACATGCTGCTGGCTCATACTTAGTGGCTGCCCACTAAAATATCTATATCCTTTGCACAATTACTGCTGTTGAGTCAAGTACCACCTATTCAAATCGGTGCCTTTTGATTTATTTTGCCTAAGTCCTTACTTTTCTTATGATTCAGTTGCATTTTGTTGAAGTGTTCGTGTCTGTTTCTATATTTTGAGACTATCTTCTAAAATGTTGGCTACAGATAGTCCTTAACTTATGACTGTAAATTACAGATTCACAGAATTGGAAGAGACCTTATAGGTCATCTAGTCCAACCCTCCACCCAAGCAGGAGACCTTACACCATTTCTGACAAATGGCAGTCCAATCTCTTTCTGAAAGTCTCAAATGATGAAGCTCCCACAACTTCCGAAGGCAAGCTGTTCCATTGGTTGATTGTTCTGTCAGAAAATTTCTCCTTATTTGCGGATATGACCTCGTTGATGACCCTCACTCTGTAAAGGACCTTGGAGTATTCATATCAAATGACCTAAGTGCCAGAGCTCACTGTAACAGCATTGCCAAAAAGGAATTAAGAGTTCTAAATCTAATCTTATGAAGCTTCTCCTCTGATAATATTGAATTGCTAACTAGGGAATAGACAATATAGATAAGATATAAATAGACAACCTTTGCTACACAAACACTCGAATACAGCTCATCTGTCTGGAATCTACATTGCATATCAAACATTAATAAAATTAAGTGAGTCCAGAAGTATTTCACGAGAAGAGTACTACACTCCTCTGCTCACAATAGAATACCCTACACCACCAGGCTTGAAATTTTGGGCTTGGACAACCTAGAACTATGCCACCTACAGTTGGACCTAAGCATAGTACACAAAATTATTTGCTACAATGTCCTACCAGTCAATGACTACTTCAACTGCAACAATACACGAGCACACAACAGATACAAACTCAATGTGAACTGCTCCCAACTCTTGCAGAAAGTACGACTTCAGCAACAGAGTGAACAATGCCTGGAATGCATTACCTGACTTTGTTGTTACATCCTCAAACCCCCACTCCTTTAACTTTAAACTATCTACTATTGATCTCACCCCATTTCTAAGAGATCTGTAAGGGGTGTGCATAAGTGCACAATCATGCCTACCATCCCTGTCCTATTGTCCCCATTTATTTGTACCTATTTCCTATATTCATACTCATGTTTATTCTTATACCTATTATCTTGTAAGCAATTGACAAATCAAATAAAATAAATAAAATATTCCGTCTGGCCTTCGGGTGCCTTGAAAAATAGTTTGACCTCTTCCTCTCTGGTAACTCCTCAAATATTGGAACACTGCTATCATTTCTCCCATGGTCCTTCACTTCACTAGACTAGCCATGCCCAGTTCCTGTAGCAGTTTTTCATGTTTTAGTCTCCAGTCCCCTAATCATCCTGGTTGCTCTTCTCTGCACTTTTTCTAGAGTCTCAACATCTTTTTTATAATGTGACCACCAAAACTGGATGCAGTACTCTAGGTGTGGTCTTACTAAGGCTTTATAGAGTGTTATTAGTACCTCAGTTGATCTTGATTGTATCTCTCTGTTAATGCTACTTAGGATTGCATTGGCTTTTTGGGCTGCCACTCATACTGCTGGTTCATATTTAGCTGGTTATCCACTGAAACTCCAAGATCCCTCTCACAGTTACTGCTATTAAGCCTGGTTTCACCCAGTCTATAAGTGTATTTTTGTTTTTTCTTGCCTAAGTCTAGGACTTTACTTTTCTCTACTTTGAATTTTATTTTGTTAGATAGGACCCAGTGTTCATGTCTGTCAAGATCCATCTGGATCTTGAGCCTATCTTCTAGCACAGTGGTCACCAACAAGAGGGCCGGGAACCACTGGTGGTCCATGAGAAAATTTTGGTAATCCACAGAGAAATGTCACCCCCAAAGCAATTAATCCAGGCTGCGTGGGAACACAAGGCTGCGCCGCCCACATGGCTCGCAGGAATACAAGGCTTGTGCCGCTTGCATTGCAAATAACACAAGGTAGTGAGGGGAGAAAGGGCGGTGAGGGGGAAACTTGCCCACTTGCCTAGCCAGGCTACTGGGCTACTTTTTTCTTCTGCTTTTGGCTGCATGCAAGGAAAGCAGCAAAAGTCTTTCTCCCTCCCCCAAACTCCGCCAGAAATGAGTCTTTGGGACCCTGCGAGGCATCCTGTTCCAAGAGGCTGCGCTGGCGCAACAAGTCTCACAAAGACTCATTTCTGTGAAATTTGGGGGAGAGAAAGAAAGACTTCTGCTGCTTCCCTTGCATGAAGCCAAAAGTCTCTCTCTCCCCGAGAATGGAGCTGGAGACCATATTCTGCAATCCCAAATAAAGAATGATCAATCAGTAGGGAAACGGGAGGGGAAATTTTCCTGCAGACTTTTTTTGAATTTTCCCAGGGTCTCTGGTCCGCAGAATTTAAAATTATGAGTTTGGTGGTCCCTGAGGTCCAAAAGGTTTCCGACCCCTGTTCTAGCCAACTCGTTAAGTATGATTTGTCAGCCAGTTGTGAATCCATCTAGTGGTGATACTATCTATCCCATTTTTTTCTAGCTTACCAAGAATTAAGTTGTGGTCTACTTTGTCAAATGCCTTGCTGAAGTCTAAGTATTTTATGTCCAAAGTATTTTACTGGTCTACTAATTTAGTCACTATGTTGAAGAATGAAATATGATTGTTTTGGCATGATCTGTTTTTAACAAACCCGTGCTGACTGCTAGTTATTACTTTACTTGTTTCTAGATGTTGGTAGATCTGGTTTTTTATTATCTTTTCTAGATCTTCCCGGTATTGAAATTAGTCTGATTAGTCTGTAGTTTCCTCAGTCTCCTTTTTGAAGACACATCAGTTTTTTTCAGTCCTCTGCTAATTCCCTAGTACTCTAGGATTTTTGAGAGATGTGGTGCAGTGGTTCTGAGATGACCTCTGTCAGCTTCTTTAGAACTCTGGGTGTAATCCGTCAGATCCCGGTGATTTGTATTCACCAAGATCAGACAGGTATTCTCTTACTATTTTTTTGCTTATTTTAACTTTTATTTTTAGTCTGTTTTTTAGTTATATTTTTGGTAAGTTGGGCTATAGTTTCTTTCTGCATGAAGATCGATGCAAAGAATGAGTTAAGCAACAGCCGGTTGCCTGTTACTTCCTTGCTGTTTTCTCTCTTTAGTGGACCAATTGTTTCCTTGATTTTTTTTTCTTGTTATTTATATGTTGGAAGAAACTTTTTTATTATTATCTTTGACTTTTGTTGCAAGTCTTTGTTTATTCTGAGCCTTTGCTTTCCTGACTTTGTCTTTGCAGATTCTGGCTACCTGCTGATATTCTGCCTTCAGTTTTGTGTCCCTCTTTCCATTTCTTTTGTACTTGTCCTTTTTGTCTTTCAATTTATCAGAGATCTTTGTGTAGCCTTGCTGGTTTCTTCTTGGAATTCTTGTTTTTCTTTCTCAGTGGTATTGTGCTGGTTTTATGATTGTATTTTTCAGACTTTCTCAAGATTTTTGAGTTGTTTTCCCCTTTAGGATGTTCATCCATGGAATCTTTCCCAAGTTCTCTATGAGTTTATTAAAATCAGCTCTTATAAAATCTAAGACTCTGGTGTCATATTGCTTGTATGTCTGTTATGTTGAATTCTGTAATTGAGCCTCATTTTTTTTGGTTAAGTGAGACAGTTGTAATTTTGCCCATTTTATGACCTTTCTTGCCACAGTTTTTAAATGAATCACTGTAGTTGTTAAATTAACAACAGGGTAGTTAAATGAACCTGGCTTCCCCATTAATTTTGTCATAAAAGATTATCACATGACTCAAGGACATTGTTAAGCGTCATAAATATGAACCAGTTGCTAGGCATCTGAATTTTGATTATGTGACCATCTGGAACTGCAATGGTTGTATGAAAAATAGCCATAAGTCACTTCTTTCAGTACCATTATAACTTCGAAAGGTTCCAAAGTAATTGATTTTAAGGACTATCTATGTCCTAGGTATGCACCCCCTAGATTGGTGTTGTCTGCAAATCAGATGAATTCACCTTCTACCCCTCATCTAAATCATTATTTAAGATTTTGGAGAGTACTGGAACTAAAACAGAACCTTGAGGTACCCCACTGTGTGCTGTCTTTCATTTAGATGTGTGCTTTATGCTGTTGGTCAACCAGTTACAAATCCATCTGTTGGTGATGCTGTATATCTCAGAGTTTTCTGTCTTACCAAGAAATAAGCTTTGGTCTACTTTGTCAAATGTCTTACTGAAGTCTAAATAAACCGTTTCCACAGTATTTTCCTGATCCACCAATTTAGACACTATGTAAAAGAATGTAACAATATTTGTCTGGTATGATCTGTTTTTGACAAACCCCTGTTGGCTTCTAGTAATAGCAGTACTTTTTCCAGGTGTTTGCAGATCCATTGCTTGATTACATCTGTGGATCTGTGAAAATAGAAAAAGCATTGCTTATTAGAAGCCAACAAGTGTTCGTCTATGGAAAAAACATCTTTGGGACATTATTTGATTATCGTTTCCTAAATTGCTTTTCTTTGCTGCAAAGCAAGGGTCTTCAAACTTGGCAAGTTTAAGAGTTGTGGACTTCAACTCTCAGAATTCCTGAGCTAACATGACTGGACGAGGATTTCTGGAACTTGAAGTCCAGAAGTCTTAAAGCTATCAAGTTTGAAGACCCCTGCTCCAAAGGCTACATTTCTCTAAATCATTAACCATTAGCTGGTAGTTCTCATATTGGGCTGGCATTACTGACTGATTATCCAATTCCATATGGACAACCACCCCCAGAACCATCACTCTCCTAATGTGCTGCTTTTGAAGCTCTTTTTGGAAGTATTTGTCCATATTTGTCCCCAAGAGACAAATATTAACAAAATGGATAGGTCAAATTAATCCACATGCTCTTTAGCAATGAGAAAGTTCAACTATGTACAGTTATTCTACATGATAGGTCCCCATATATTTTACTATCTTACATTCAGCTCATTCAGCTTCTTCAGCCAGTTTTCTCTACTCTTCCATCTGGTGTTAACAGGGATTATGAATGCCAAGTATCCAAAAAAAAATTCCACTTTAAAGAGCAATGATTCTTTCTTTCACTCAACTCAAGACCTCTTGCTCTTTAAGAAGCATATTTTAAAACGAAGGGGGAGAAATAGTGGTGAGACAATAAACAATTAAGAGTTAAGAATTAAAGAGGCAGTTTAAAACCTGACCTGGAAGGCAAAGCAGCTCTTACCCCTCTCTCTGCATCACCTCTTTAATTCTTAAGCTTTTGTTATCTATGCTCCATCTCACCACACTTCTCCTGTTTCTCCTCCTTTGTTTTAAAATGTACTTTTTCATCCAGGCAATATAGAATGAACTTTCCCTCATTATGCTGTGATGAGTTAAAGAGGCCATCTAGAGAGAGGGGGAAATGCTGCTTTGCTGAGTCTATGTCAGGTTGCAAATGGCCATTCCACATGGCCCAGTAAGAATGGCCCACCATACTTTTCTCCCCTCACATCCAGATTTCTGCAGATCTCTGGAAGTAGGCAAGGGAGGTGGAAGAGGGGCAAAGCAGGCCCAATGCTTTGAGGACCAGGCAGGGCAAGGAGAGGTGGGAGTGGGAAAAAAGAGGCAGGTGGACATATTGCATCATCTCTGTAAAGTTATGAAGCCCAGTCATTCGTAAGTGTGAAGGACTTTTGTAAAAAATTGTAACTTTGAATCAGGATTGTACATGGATTTAGTTGTAACTTTGAATGGTCACTAAATGATCTGCTGTATCTCGAGGATCACCTGCATATGCTAGGCATTTCTATGACAAACTCTTGGACTGGGTTAAAATTGAGAACATTTTGGCTGATGAGCAGCAAACAGGCTTCAGAGAAAACTTCTCAATGATTGAGTATGCATTAACTCTCCATCATAGTAAGAAATACCTTTCTGAAGCATCATTCTATTCTGTGTCCTGGTCTTAAGATATGCTTTTGATCTCATCTCTACCTCCAAATTCTGGAGAAACAGAATTCTTCCTCAAATGATAAAATATTATTTGTTCTTATATACAAGCTATATGAAAACTAGACGAAGGTGTAATGTAATGTCCACGAACACTGAACTAAAAAAATCCCGCTAAAAGAGGAGTGAAACAAGGATATAGGGAGAATGGTTTCCAGCTGTAGATGCAGACTGCCAGCCATACACTGTTGCTCCTGAGCCTGCTTCCAGGACCGGGCTGGCCGTCCAAGCAGCACTTACTCTGTCCCACTGTCTGTTTTGGCTTGTGGTTGGAGAGCAGGTCACCTCTGGTCATCTTCTCAGCCCCCTCACAGGTCTTGCCCTTGGCTTGTGCATGGAGCGTGTTCCCCTTGCGCACCCAACTGCAGCAGTGGGTGCACAAGAGGGGTGTTCCACTAGCAGTCCCTGCATGAAGTGAGGGAGGGCACGACATTTCCCCATCTGCTACCAGACCCAACACGTGGCGCCTGTCCAGGGTTCCCTGAAGCGTGGGGTGGGGCAGGATAGGAAGCGGTGCCTATTCCAAAGCTGGAGGAACAGGGCTTTTGAACCCCAGCACTGGTTCGGGAAGCATCCTGCCGACTTGCCTGCTCATGTGGAAGGAAACCACACTATCCCCGAGTCGCACTTTCTGAGAATGCCGGCTGAGCGGGAATTTGGCTGCAATCCTCAGCTCGGAACGGAGATATTTGGGGGAGGGGGCCTGGAAGACAGAAGGCTGAGTTCAGTCCACAGAAGAGCCTGCAGCCTTGAAGGTTCTGTCTGAAGGAACTGCGCCGGAATGCTGCCTTGAAGGGCAGGACAGGGCTCGGCTTTTCTTGCTGAGCAGCCCCAGTGAAGGTGGTGCAATACTGGGAGTCTCTACTCCTGGCAGCTCCTGGGTAGCAACTCTGCCAATGCTTGGCAGACCCATCTAGCCCAAAGGAGGCAAAGCAGCCAGCTAGAAAGGCCGAGTAGAAGTGGTAAAAGCATGCCCATTTCCAGCAAGCAAAAGGCCACCATGAGCTGGCAAAGCTCTATTCGAATGCCTTCCTGCCCCGCTTCTCTGCTAGGTCTGGGTAACCAGAGCTGTGATGAGGATCTGGCTTTCCCCACTCACGGTGGCCATTTTTTGCCTGCTGGGCCTGGTCTTGAGCTACTGGCAGCCTTGGTGTATCAGGTGTGTGAGGGGAACATGCCTTTCTAGTTGGCTGCTTTACCTCCTGGGTGGGTCTGCTGAGCAGTGGCGGAGCTGCCACCCAGGAGCTGCCTGGAGTAGAGACCCCTGGTAATGCACCTCCTTCACCAGGGCTGCTCGGCAAGGAAAGCCGAGCCCACCCTGCCCTGGGAGGCAGCAGCTTCAGAGTGCTTTGGGGATGCTGCCCAACGGACACAGCTGCTTTAGATGGAACACTCAAGGCTGCGGTTCCTTCCCTGGACTGAAAGCAGACTTCCCCCTGCATCTCCATTCCGAGCTGAGGATTGCAGCCCAATTTCCCGCTCAGCAGGAATTCCTGGAAGGCGTGGCTCAGAGCACCAGGCCTGCCCAGCCCAAAGGAGGAAAAATGGCCAGCTATAAAGTCTGAATAGAGGTGGTAAAGCACACCCAAGCCCAGCAGGCAAAAAACAGCCACTGCAAGTGGGAAAGCCAGATCCCCATCAGAGCTCTAGTTACCCAGGTCCGGCAGATATGGGGGAGGGAGGCATGGGCTTGGGCGGCCAAAGAACCGATGCAGATCGAGCTTTCTCCACTTGTGGTGGCTGCCTTTTGCCTGCTGGGAATGGGCATGCTGTTATCACTTCTACTCGGCCTTTCTGGCTAGCCGCTTTGCCTCCTTCAGGCTGGGTGGACCTGGTGCTCTGGGCAGCGATGGCAGCAGCCTAATGGACCTGCATTAGCTTCTGGTGGCCTCGGTGGTGCCCAGTGCACTGGATGCTCCATCTGCGGGCCAAGGGCAAGTCCCGCGAGGGGGCCAAGGAGATGACCAGCAGCAACCTACTCTCCAATCGCAAAAGGGATGGGACAGAATAGGCAGCCACTGCCCCACACTCTCCTCACCTTGTCTTCACCAGCAGTAGCCAAAAGCAGAGGCACAGGGGAGAGGCCTGGTCTGCTTCATGTGACTTGCCCTGTCCCAGCCACATGGGATGGAACAAGCGTGTCTGGTGGCCCACATCACATGCCTCTGCCATGTCTGTTTCTTGGAGGGTGCCTGCTGCTGGACACCTTCCCCCCATGCACACTCACACCTGAAAGGCTGGTAAGGTGGCTGTCCTGGAAATGGTAAGGGGCTGGCTAGCGATACTTTGGTCCTGCCCTCCCAACCTGGAGGCACATGTCACTTTGCCCGGCCCATCCCAGAGGCACGTGTGTGTAAAGAATGTGGGTGCATTTGTGCACAGGCTCATGTGCCCGCCTCTTGTAGTGCCGCGCCTGTGCACACATGTCTGCTGGGATAGCATGGGCTGGGCCTGTGTGCACATGCATCTGCTGCCTCCTGTGCACATGTGTACCTGCTGGGATAGCATGGGCCAGGCCTATGTGCGCCCACCTCCTCCTGTGCACATGCGCACCTTTGGAATCGGTGGGGCCAGGCCAGGCTGAAGTGAGGCTTACTGTTTCCAGGATGGCCATGAGGGCTAGATCTGACCATGTCGTGGGCCGGATCCAGCCTGTGGGCCTTGAGTGTGACACCCCTGTGGTAAAGCATAGTCTAAATGCTATTGCTATAACCCACATTCAGAATATCATGGAGTAACATTGGACTGGACTCTCCACATCTAGAGAATACAGTAGCAAAAATCAATACTAGGAACTACATACTCCAGAAATTATGTGGACCTAAATGAGGACTTTAGCTGCCGTAGTCCCAGGGGTGGGATGCTACCGGTTCGGCCCAGTTCTACGGAACCTGTAGCTGCAAAGAGCAGCTGACACTGAACTGGTTCAGTGTTTGGCCCACCCGCCTACCCGGGCTCTAGGCTGTCCTTTATTCCCTGCTTTTCCCCCCTCAGCTGCTTTGCGAGGCACAGCGGAGGTTGAAAAAGCAAGAAACACAAGGATTTTCAAACGAGCTCAGTGCTTGTCAGCTGTCCAGGTGGCACAGCTGATGATTTCTTGCAAACACTCACATACACATGTTATGATTGTCTGCAGTTTGGAGAACTAGCAAATCGCTCCACTGGCTGGCCCCTACCCTCCCTGCCCATTCACTCCTTACCTGGCATGCGAGCCATCCAACTTGCCTGGTTGCTATTTTTTCTTTTTCCCCCCCTGACCATCAGCTGTTCTGCTCTGCCGGAAGAATTAGATTAGCTAGAAATCAAGAAATCCAAGGATTTCTTGCTTTCTAGCTAACCTAAAAGCAGAGCCAAACCTTCCTTAGGACTGAAGCTTTTCAGTGCAGACTGAGGTAGCCAATTGCAGATAAATAGATCTCTATGTGAATCTGTGATTCTGTGAGCAACTCAATCTGCCTGCCTACTTTTCCTGCTTTTGGGTAAAAGTTTCTCTTTTTTAAATAAAAGTAATAATATTTACATAAATATTTATAATATTTACATACAAGCCATGGCCACTCAGTCACATGACCCCCAAGCCACACCTACAAATTAGGCCACACCCACAGAACAGGTTGTTAAAAATTTTAACAACCTGCACAATCTGGTCATCAGTGCTTGGGTTGGTCTAATAAGTAGAATATTGTGCTCCTGTATGGCTTAACAGCAGCTATATTGATAAGCTAGATGCCAGACTCAACAACACCATGAGAATTGTAAGTAGATATACTGTATTAGAACCACTCTGTTTTGTTGGCTTCCTGTTCTGAGCCATCCAGCACCGTCACCATTATGAATGCAAGTTGTATTAGTGAGAAATATAGAAAAAAATATAAAAATTCTCTCATTTGATATATAGTGACTTTCCTCATTTATCAGCAAGAAGGCTCAAATCCAGGAAGTCCTCATTGGCACTTGTACAGCATCTGCTCAACAACTTTAACATCAATTCCCAATGGAAAGCCAAATGGGTCATTGAACATCCAAACATATAAATGACCCACAAAAAATGTGCCAGGTTTTAAATTAGACAGCAATGGACAATCATGAATAAGTTTCATTACCTTATACGGCATCTGCCAGGACTTACTGTATGTAGCATAGTATTCTCTCCTCAGTGTGACTGTGGGGTCCCACATCCAGCTTTAGATCACATTGTGACTGGTTGTAAGCTAACAGCATATACCATTTGGTAGGATTTTTTTTTTCATATAAACAATGCTGTGCTTTAATGATTAGATGGCCTTGACATTGGTATTTGAAAATATATTTTTTAACATTTATATTTATTGTGTTTATTGTTGCCTCCAAACATTATATCGAAACTTCAATTTCTTGAAGGCATATCAAAACATTCAAAACGCACTATTGAGCCCAGCTTCTCCAGGGGGTCCTTGATCAAATGCAAACCTATGGTCCGTTTGCAAAAACAAAACCCTAACTCTAACCCTGATTCTAATCTGGACCCAGAAGCAATTTTCCAATCACTACTGATCAAGGTACAACCCAGTGGAAAAATGCTGGAAATAAGAAGCAGAAGAATTAAGCGAGGAGAATACAGAATTTGCTGATATTCCAAAAGAAGAGAGTTAGTCAGTCATTTGATAATGTAGTTAAAATCTTTTTCCATGGAAAAATGTCCAGGTATGCCAGTATTGAAAGAGCTTTCTCCACTTACCTTCATAATAAAAATAAGAAACAGAATAAAATCGACTTTTTTTTTCCCAGAAAAAAAATGGTGTTGATGGTGTTCTCCCTCTGGTGAACAATTGATTTTTCAAAAAACAAAAGCTGGTTATTTGGTAGCTTTGTTCCCTGTTTTTTGAAGGGCAGACTAGAAAGAACCCAAGACGATCTTTGGGTAATCATGCACAAATTGAAAGGGGCAAGGAGTGATTGGAAGGTTTGGTCTCTTGCCAGTTTTCCCTTCAGTTGCTAATTTTTCTTAAGCACAACTGGGTTTTAATTACACTTTTTGAAGCTTTGCAATCTTTTGATTTATGATATTTGACTTCTGACTTACATTATTACTTCTTGCTGGACTTTTCTATTTCCCCCCCCACACTTTCACTCTTTATTATCAAATTTTAAAGAGTTTTTTAAGTTTTAAGGAAGTAGCAATGGGATTTACATTTACACAGGATTATACTATAAATTTTGCTCTTTCTAGCCTTTTCCTTTTTTAAAAAAGGGCCTTGATATTTACTTCTTAATTTTTTAATGAGAAAATTTCCCATTCTTTAACTGTGGGGAGGAAAAACAGTTTTCCTTGTGGAAGCTATTACGTCTTGTACTTGAAAATAAAAGTGTTTCTCATGCCTCTAAAAGGAGACAAAATATTTGGGAGGCAATTGAAAAAAGAATGTTCTCCAACTTACAGGCTTTATTTGAAGACATAAACAAAAAAATTGATCTGCAAATTCAAGATAGTATCCAAAAGCAAAAATAACAATTTGCAATTTGAGGAATTGCTCTAAGAGGACAAGAAGAAAATGTTTGGTTTGAAAGATGTAGAACTACTAGAAAAGATTGAAAAGAATATGAACATAAGAAATTCTGAAATAATGGATATCATGAAGGATGGAATGGCCTTTCTAGGCAAGAGGAATAATGTGTTGTCAAGGAGAATTATTCAACAATGGATGTTGCAGAAATATTTATAACAGAAACTTATGAATTTTGGAAATGAGATGCAATTGTTGGGAAAGTTCCCAATTAAAAATGAAGGAAAAGTTTCACTATTAAGAACCAAACAAGAGTATTTGCCTCCTGACTCAGAGATAATGACTGGGACGATTTGTGATAAATAAGAAACGGTATAGATTTTTTATGAGTAAATTACAATCACAAAGTGATAACAGATTCCTTTGAACTTTAACTTTATTGAGGTTTAACCTGTTTATTTTTTCCCATATATGTAATGTATGATGTGTCAATTGGATTTAAATACATGTACAAGTTTACAAATTTTGTTTTGCAAGGAGAAGCTATTGTTGTAATAGATTTGTCAGTGTTTAACTGAGGTGAGATAATATGTATTTTTGTCCTTTTCGATTCACATTTTTCAGTGTTTTTGTTTAGTTTAGTTTTGTTTCTTTTGAATAAAATAAAATAAAATAAAATCAGTACAAATCCTCGAAAACTGCCAGATAAATGTTGGATAAAAAAAAAAAAACCCAATCAAATCTGCCTTTAGTATTTTAGATACTCGCTCACCTTCACTGTGTGCACAATTATTAGACAAGTTGTATTTTGGAAGATTAATTTTATTATTGAACAATTACAGTGCTCTCGGTCAATCCAAAATGTTAATAAATCTCAAACATGAATATTTAAGAAAATAAAAGGAAGCTATTGGCTTTCTTGGGAGAATATGTGTGCACAATTATTGGGCAACTATTAGTGTGCAGAATTATTATACTATTGAATTTAAAAAAATGAAAAATTACCCATCTCACTCGTTTATTTGCATTTGTTAAAGTGAGAATAAACAAACAACTCAAAATGTACAAGTAAACATTTCTGACATTTAAAAAAAATAAGTTACCAACATAGCCACCTTGTCAGCCCTGGAGCCATTTTCTTCTGGCATCTCCAAGGCTGCCACAGCAGAGATGAGTCTAGCTGTGAGAAGAGGAGTGGGGAGATAGAGATAGCTGGGGTTTGTACCAAAATAAAATTCTTTCCTCTGAGAACCAAGTATTTTCTCACCAGGTGCGAGGAGGTGGGATATGAGACCAAGTGACCCTTGGAATGTAATCTGATCGGACTATGTGATGGACTGCATGGGCAGGAAAGGAAAGCTTTACTTTTAACTAAGGGGCCACCCGAGGGAGGTTTAGAGTCGGGTTTCCCCAGATGTTCAAATATGACATCTAATAAATCTATACTTTGAGGAATATGCCTGCCTTGGAGTTACAATTCTGTTGGACATGTTATTTGGAACCCTGACACACCCTTCTTTTCAAAAATAGTCTTATAAGCCTTCCATTCATGGATTCTGTCAGTTTCTTGATCTGTTGACAAACTTTTTGTGCAGCAGCAACCACAGCCTCCCAGACACTGTTCATAGGTGTACTATTTTTGTACATTTTATATTTAAGAAGGGCCCACAAGTTCTCAATAGGGTTTAGATCAGGCGAGGAACATGTCATGTCATTATTCTTTCTTCCATCTTTAAGGCCTTTACTGGCTAGTCACACAGTGGAGTACTTCGATGCATGCGATGGAGCATTGTCCTGCATAAAAATCATGGTCTTCTTGAAAGATGCAGACTTTTTTCCATACTATTGCTTGAAGACAGTGTCTTCTAAAAACTGGCAGTAAGTTTAGGAATTGATTTTGAGTCCATCTTCAACCCGAAGAGGTCCAACTAGGTCATCTTTAATAATACCAGCCCATACTAGTACCCCACCTCCGCCTTGCTGGTGTGTGAGTTCAAGTGGAGCTCTGTACCTGTTACTAATCCAGCCATGGGCCCATCCATCTGGTCCATCATGATTCGCTCTCAGTCCTCAAAACTTTTGAAAAATCTGTTTTCAGATATTTGTTGGCCCAGTCCAGTCTTGCGATTTCAAATTATTTGTCTTGTTCAGTGGTGATTGGGTTTGAGCCTTCCTCACCTTAGCTATATCTTTGAGCACTGAATACCTTGTACTTCTGGGCACTCCAGGTACGTTGAAGTTCTGGAATATGACAGTACTGGAGGATAATGGGTTCCTGGTAGCTTTACGTTGGATTCTTCTCAAATCTTTGGCAGTTAATGTGCATCTTTTTTTTCCTCAACTCATTTCTTATGACCCTGTTGACAATTTGCAGCAAAATGTTTGATGATTCTGTGATCATTCCCCAATATCTTGGGAATTTCAAGAGTGCTGCATCCCTCTGAAAGACATTTTACAATTTTTGACTTTTCAGAGTCAGTTAAATCTCTTTTTTGGCCATTTTGCCTGAGGAAAAGAAGCTGCCTAATAATTATGCATACCTTGATAGAATGTTGATCTCAGTAGGCCACAAATTACACAATTTGTGTAATAAAACCCTCATTGCACAAATACATGTTGCCTAATATGCTTATATCCACTAAGCATTCAAGCTTATACAGCTTGGAGCTGGAAAATATGTATAAAAATTATATCGTCAAAATACTCACTTGCCTAAAATTGTGCACACAGTGTAGTTGTTTCTACAACATATGATAAAAAGATTGATCTAAGTGTATAACAATGCGGTCATTGGATTGCCAAGAATAAATACTGCTGGACTCTCTGTATTGACAGTATGTTGTTCTAGGGAGGCTATATAATTATTCCCTTGAAATCACAGAGTCCAATATTAAGACTGTCCAGAGAGATACAGAGAGCAATCTACCTTGTCTGAAGTGCAATTTTATCAGTTTTATCAAACTTGCTTTTTGATATATGTTTGTGGCCTACTTGGAGCTTCTGCATAAGCCTTAATGGAAATGGTGCGCTCAGCTTTATATTTTTAAATAAAGACCTCAAAATATATTTTCAGCAATTTCAGATTTTACAGCTGCTAATAAGATAATAGTTTGTACTGTAAGAATGAATTGCTTTGCCATAAATTTTCCCGTAGGAATCTCTCCATAGTTCTGATTTTGCATCTGGTTTTTAAATTTATTTTTATTTTACTTGAGGTCAGCAGGTGAACCAAGATAGGCTCTCAAAATTTTTTCTTAACTTTCTTTACTATTCAAAATAAGTTTATTCAAGCCAACATTGAAATTCCAAAAAGTATCCAAAATGCTATTTCATGTGTAGGAACAGATTTATTAAATGCTAAAGAATGGCTTCTTCTTTATATCTTTTTGCTAAAGTTAATCATCTTTTCTATAGATTTGGTCCCATTTAAATCATCATAGCTTAAAAATATCTCAAGATAAAAATTCATTTACTGAGCTTCTTTATGCAAATGCCATGTTCATTATAAGTTTGATACTGTTACAATTGCCCTCAAACAACAAATTTAATCTCCAAAAAATTTAAACAAGATGTCACACCTCAATACTTATTATATTGGTCCAAAAGGTTTTGCTCCAGTTCGCTTTTATTTGATTCTGAAAGCCTTCACTTTAGGCAGGCTGGATGCATTGCACTCAGAGCCCTTTTTGGAAGTTTTAAGTGTACTATTATATAACTTAAAGTATGTCTCCATGGTAATAGCTCAATAGAAACTCTAAGCCATGTGCTACTAATACTAAGCCTACAGTATATAAGGATTCTAGGCAGATTTTCATTTACCTGATTGTGAGGAAATTTTCAGGAATATAATTTGTAGTTAATGTAACTTGGTTTATACATGGACTCAAAAATATGGTCCCAAGTGTCCCAGTTTGGTGCTACTGTATGTGCAGTATGTTGCACTATTAATTAAGTTTGGAACTTCTTATAATACTATTTTTATTTTGTTTTATTTTGTTAGGTATTTTATCTAGCGTTAGTAACAAACAGATTGATTGAATCTTGCCAGACTAATCTCATCATATGTTTTGATTGGGTAAATTTGTTAAGAGATTTGGAACATTCTAATTGTAATATACCTTGACTTCAACAAAGCATTTGACTCAGTAGTTCAAGACATGTTAATCAATAAGCTACCTGGATGGCATGATAATTATGTGGATATGATTTAAGTGAAAGCCAATGGGATGCAATAGTTAAGTTACTTGATAGGGCACTTGGATAAAAGGTTATTTCCTGATATTATTCTCATCCCAGCTCAAGTACACTGTACTTCAACTATGGAAATAAGGAAATATGTCCATTATATTGTAAGGAAAAGGTGAGTGCTGTCTTATTCTACTGAATATTCAAAATGGTATTAATGAACAGTTCAGCAGACAGAAATTCCCAGAGTGAGAGAAAATAGGTTAAATTAAAATACAGAAACAATTATATTTATTCAGCAATAAGAAATTACCTTTTCCACAAGCTCATAATCCATTTTAAATGCCCAGAGCTGAAGTCTAGGAGTCAGTTCAGTAATGGAAGACAGAGTCAGTAGGAACTGTTCAGCAGTACCCAGAGGGATATCAGGATTGGCTAACTGAGCTTCTTGAATTTTCTGCTTTTCCTCTTCTGTGGGAATCATTGTAAGAATTTTCTAGAGACCAAAACAAACAAACCAAAACAAAAAAACACCACCCCATCAAAGACAAACAATATAGACTGCTCTTCTACATTGGCTATATGCAAGCTGAAAAATAATTTAGTTTTGTAAATTTTCTTGACATAACTAATTTTTCTTGTTATAAATATGAGAATGATTCAGTATCATCCATACCAAAATTATGAAAAAAGGTTAACATTTCAATTATTTTAATAATTCTTTAAAATATTGCAATTAACCATTAAAACATCATTTTCAATTCTGTGCAACAATTTAAAAGATATATTTTGCTGAAGAATCATGTTCTTGCATATCTATTGCTAATTGAAGTCATATGTACTGACTCAAAAACGAGCAGCACTATGACATTGTATAGACAGGCTAAAAACTGTCAGAATATGCTTGGGGAGACAGGGAGAGTGCACAGTCTAATATCTTAAGCAAGAACACTGAAATCTCATGAGATCACAATGTTATCATGAGACTTTGTACCACTCTGAGAAAATTTGCATGGGACTCATATATCTGCTCCATCTCAATTGATTAAAATTTAGCACTTAGTACTCTGAATTGCACAAGTTCACACTGGCATTTAGGCTACCATTAGAACTTGAACACATACCTAACCTAGGCCTTTATGATGGAGTTCTATACTTTTACATCTATTCCCATGATGGCTTTCTTTTTTTTCTGGCTTTCTATTGGTTAATTGCAAAATAGAGGAAAATTGGGTCTTTTATTGTGACATTAAAACAAATGAGTATGAACACATATGTTTTGTTCAAAAATTAAAATTATGCCCAATGTTGCTGATTGATTTAAAAAGATTATGTCTGCAGAAGGAGAAAATATTACATAATAGTAATCAGATTAGTCCATTATGAGAATTCAAACATCAACATATTTTCAACCACTAGTATATGTAAATAATATACTGTTTAATGTAATATTCTGCATGGTTTTCTCAGTACCTCTATTCCTTCCTTATTTAAGGCATATTCATCAAAGTTCAAAATGGCAACCTTGATTGTCCTTGGATGTGGTAATACAGTCAGCCCTATATTAATAGCATTGCTCCGCTTGGAATCCAGGACAATGATTTCTTGCCTCTTGCCATCTGCAGCAGTTTTCTGAGAATAAGAAGCAGAGACTGTAAGCTCTTATGTTTCTTCAGTCATATCAATAGTCTTTAAACAATTATATCTATCTATTGTTAGTATACCATATGGATAACATGATAATTCTACAGTAAAAGCAGAATTTGTGATATATTTTTATAGACTTTTCTTAGAAGATTCATAAGACTTATAAACTTTGGAAATAGATGCAATTGTTTGACAGAAACTTGTCAAAGTAAAGGAATAACTTTTTAATCTACTAAATATATCTTGGGAGAATCTATCATATGGCTACCCTCTCCCCTTCCACTCGTGACAACAGTCTCTTAATTTGGCTTCTTTCTGGGAAGGCTCTGATTGGCCAAGTACTAGTGAAATGTTAATTATTTTTTAGGCTGTAGCAGGTTGTAACAGGTTAACATGAACATACATCATTTGTAGCTTATTTTTGAGCAAGCCTTTTTTCTTTACTGTACTATTTATACTCTGGTTATAAAAGCAGTACATATTTTTACATTATTAAAATAATTAATGTCAGGCCCAAACCCAGAGATAAGACTGTGAGATCCAATTGAGTTCAACCTTTTATTTGCTTGCACCTAATGGACAGAAACTTGCCAAAGTAAAGGAATAATTTTCTAATCTACTAAACATATCTTGGGAGAGTCTATCATATGGCTAGTTCACCCCTCCCACTTGGTACAGCAGTCTCTTAACTGGGCCTCTTTCTGAGAAAGCTCTGACTGGCCAAGTACTCCCCCCCTGCTGCAGATGCACATTCCATCACAGTTCGCAATATATGACTCTTGGATCAGGTGATGTAAACAAGAAATTCCTCATTTTATTTCTCTGGTGTTGAGATTTTTAGATGAATATGGTAATGTTCAAATTGTTACCACTTATATGCATATCTTTCCAATTAAATAATGGTTTAATCTATAATAGGAAGAAGGCAAGACGATAATATTCGGGATGGATGATTAGGCCACCGAATTCAAGCAGAAATCCAGATTAAAGCATGTCCAACAGAAGTCTACAACTACTTGCAACAAATCAAATCTACTTTTCTAGATAAATGTACACTCAAATTGTCCTTATTTTAGGAAATATTTTTCCTAATATTTAACTGGAATCAGGCCTTCCTCTAACTTAGAATCATTATTCCGTGTTCCCTATCAAAAGTCTGGCAGCACAGTACAACAAGATGAATGATTGGCTGAGTAGATTTGATGAAATTTAATCAGTAATCGGCAATTACTGTTGCTGTTACTACGGTGGATTGGGAGAAAGCATATTAAGTATTTCTGAAGTCTGTCAGCACTACTGCTGTCAATTTGAGCCCCAGAAAGGACCATTTCTTTCGGCCAGAATCAATCCCTGGCCTGGGTACCTGGATTAGCCAATAGCAGCTGTGAGTGGAGGTGTAATCTGAACAGAGAAGCAGGAAAGGAAGGAAACGTCTTTCTCCTGTTTCAGGTTGCATCACCTCACAATGCTGCATTTGAGCTGCTTTTAAACCTGAGCTTGTAAGTTTAGCAGAGTGCTAAACTTATGTTTAAAAATTACCCCAGGCATAGGGTAAAGTGGAGGGAATTCTCTTCAACACTCCTAGCAACTGCCCTCTCCATTATCAGATATTAACTGGGCTACTTTTTAATATCCAACTTGTTTTAAGTAATGTGATTGGTAAATATCTTTTCAAAGCCACTAATACCTTTTCTTAGCTTCCTTTGCAAACAATCACTATTTGGCAAGATAAGGGACTGGCAATGGGATCAGCAAATGTTATATTACTAATCATTTCTGGATTCATCAGTATGAATAATACTGAAGTATCCTTTGAAGAAGATCTGTCACCATGTAGAGAAATGTAGAAAAATATTGCCAAGATTACTTTCACTAGAACAACTCCTCTCAAGGTACAATTTTTTAGAATATTTTTTTTCTTCTGTAATAAATACTGTAGCACAAATACCAATATGATGGTAGCATATGATCACAACTTAAGTAGATTGGAATATATTCCTTTAAAGGATCCCACATTTCATTAATTCATTAATTTGGGACAATAGATACTTGGGAGAAATATAGATATTAAATTAAAAAATGGAGTCATAGATTGAGGAAGTAAAATCATTAATGAGTATGATAGTGCATGGATGTAATACAGGTAGGCTTGACTAAGAATTGGTTGCTTAGCAAACATTTAAATTCTGACAGGGATATTTATGAACTAGATTCAAATTCTGATCGTTGCCCTTCCCTGTGGTCACAACTGCACCATAGCTTGACAACTAGATTGAATTAACGAAGTTTTGGGGTGTCCCAGTCACATCACTATCCTTTATGACAATTTTGCTGAAAATCTACATTTATGTGGTTTTTAGGAAAATCACACCCCCTTGCATTGTTTAATGACTATGGCATTTGCTTAAGGACCATGGAATTGTTTAGTGACTGTAGTAATTCACTTAGTGATCACTGCAAAAGAGGTCTTAAAATCAGGTCAGTCACATGACCCACCTGCTTTATGATCACCATGAGTTATGACGGTGATAAGCAGGCTGCATTTATTTATTTATTTGATTTCTAGGCCCACTATAATGGTTGTAATTCAAAAATTATCTGCCCAATATTGTTTAGATATAATTGCTTTGAAATGAATATGCTAAGACTGCCTTAGGATGTCCCAATTTTAGCATTTGAATTGCCCCCAATATAAAGGTCATGTCACTTGTTACGTGGAAATCTGACAGGTCATATAAATATTATACTCCAACACACCCAGGCCTCTTGAAGAAGAATATTAAATATCTTTATTTTCTCAAGGGTTACGGGAAAAAAAGCCATTCTTTTTGAATATCATAAGTGATGTTTTAGGAAATCAGCAAGATTTCCTGGTGGTTTCTTTACACTCAATCAGATGTTGATGGGCCCATTTGTATTCAGAAGGAGCTGGATGATTTTTAAAGAAATCTTCCTCAGCTTTGTGCTCTTGGGCCCACTTTCAGAAACAATAATGCTACCATTGCTTAAGAGATCTGTATTCTAAGAGGCTTCTGGAAGTTTGGTGATAGAGAAATTAAAGGAAGGTTTTAATGTCTCACCTTCGTTGCATGTTGATGAAATTTAAAGACAGGGATTTTAATCATTATTGGTTTTAATACGACTCATTAGGAGATTGAATTTTTTTCATATTATTCAGAGACTTTTGTGGTAGACTGTTAAGATTCTCAGGGTAGGCACATTCAGGAAATAACCAATTTAGTTTTGGGAAAAGATACTTATTGCTAATAGGTAATGTAACAGAATTTTGAAATGCTACTGAAATAATTATTCCACGTACTGCTAGAGTGGCTGGTTGAGAGGCAACGAATAGTAGTTCCTTGGAGGTGAGGTGTGCAAGATGACAGAACCTAGCATTAAAAAGCCAAGGAAAGACAGATCAAACAAAATTTAGCTCTTTTATTTCAGTACCCAATTTGGGGGATTAGGTTTTGGATTTAACTATTTTAATTATTTGATTTTCGCTGACTATTGTAAGCTGCGTAGGTTTAAGACAATGAGCAAATCTCATTAATAAAAATAGCAAATAATCAACAGCAAACAATGCAAATACTTTAAGAATGGTTTTCAGCATTCCAAATTTTAAAGGAAACCTAGTCTTTATTTTAAAAAAGGGAGATGGGCAGAATTAGTTTATTATGAAAAATAAAATGAAGTCAGAATTTTGTTGAATTACAGTAATCCTCATAATACTTCATAATTCCTTTTCACAGCTTAATATGTGCCATCAAATGTTTCTATTTTTTTTCCGTCCTGTCACTGTTTTCTATATTCATCGGAATATTTTTTCCCCAGAATGCACATTCTGAGATCTTTTATGTGCAAAATAGCTGAAATACCGTTTTGGTATTCATGACAGAGTTGTATTTATTAAGAAGTTTCTATACAGAAAAAAATCCCTATGTTTCTAATACAGATATCAGATTTGTATTTTAAAAAAATATGTAAGAACTGTTTGAACATTGAGCATGTGAATTGGATGTCTAAATAGCAAACAGATAAGAAAAAGTTATATAGATGAAAGTATATATTTTGGGATTTTTTTTCATAAAAGAATGTCAACTGTAAGGCTTACTATATACACCAGAATTCAGTTAATATGAGCTGGCACCAACAAACTAAGAGATAATTTAGGAAGAATTCCATGGATGGAAATCCTGAAGGAGTAAAAAATCCTAAAGGAATGTATAAAAATAAAGAGACATATAACTAAAGGAAAAAGAGACATATAACTGAAACAGACTACCAGCAATAGCATGAACCTGCAAGGATAAAGTTAGGAAAGCGAAGGCTCAGAATAAACTAAGCAACAAATGCCAAAAATAATAAAAATTTTCTTTCAAGAAACAAGAAAAAAAACACCAAGGTTCACTAAAATGGCAAGGATGTGAATGGCAGCAGGGAGAAAGTGGAATGTTTAATTTATTCTTTGCATCTGCCTTCAAGCACAATGAAAAGAAAATAGTCCTAACTATCAAAATTTCCCTTGCACCATGTAACAGAGTGAGCTCCCATTACTTGTCCCAGCTTCTGTCAATCTAGCAGTTCGAAAGCATGTAAAAATGCAACTAGAAAAATAGGGACCACTTTGGTGGGAAGATAACAGCGTTCCGTACGTCTTCGGCGTTTAGTGATGCCAGTTACATGACCACAGAGACGTCTTCGAAAGTACTGGCTCTTCAACTTTGTAATGAAAATTAGCACCATCCCCTAGAGCTGGAAACGACAAGCACGTATGTGTGAAGGGACCTGTTTCTAATGGGAGAGGGTCTTGGAAGCTTTTCGCTGTACGGGGAAACTCTCTTGCTCTCCCAGCAACAGCAGCCGGTGTGAGAAGCAGCCGCGCATCTGGCTGGAGCCTGTACGAGCCTCTCCACGTGTTCCTTGGCAGAAGGCGACCAGTGGTGGTGGCAAAAGGCAAGTGGGGGGAAGGCGATTGGCGGCAGCAAAAGGCAAATGGGGGGAAGGAGACCGGCAGCAGCGGCAAAAGGCAACTGGGGGGAAGGTGACTGGGGCTTGCAGAGCCTCATTCACCCAGGGAGATCAGTAAAGGTAGGGCCACAGCAGAAGGCAGGCAGCAATGGCTGGCATGGCAGATGTGCAAGAGCAGACTGCAGGCAGCAGTGTTGTGCATGCGTGCAATGTCGCGCAAGTGTGATAAAAACTAATGGGCAGGCAGTGGAGCAATGGGTGGAGAGGAGCAGGGCCAGCCAGAGGCCCGATTTATCGGTTCTCTGAACTACGGAGAATCATAACAACCGGTTCTACCGAACTGGTAGTATCCCACCCCTGGCTGCATCAAAAGTCATAGTTTCAAGAATATGTGACCTTGTCACCATGATACAAAAAAGATGTTGAGGCTCTTTTAAAAGGGGCGGGAGCAGTTTATGCGGTGGGCAAACTGTGGGATACAGTCTGAGCCTCTTTGGTCAGGGCGCCTCTCTGGGAATTGCTGTCTGGCCTGGTCCGGGTGCTTGGAGAAAGAGGACAGTGTGGAAAGGGAGACAGGGAAGAGGGGCCTTACCCAAAGGCCAGCCAGCAGATAAAAGTTGCAAGCCTCTGCCACTGTTCTTTTGCGTGAGCCGTCCCTGCACAGCTCTCCAGTTCCCACACACCTGCTGAGCACAGTGGGCACAGAACCTGTCTTCCTCTCCTGCCATTGCCCTTACATTTCCAGGCAGCCACGGTGAGATTTGTAAGCCCTGTGGGCTGGAAGGTAAGGCTGATAGCGCTCAGCCCACTCTCCCAGCCCGCATCTATACCCGGACTCTCTGCAGTACAGCTGCTGGAAGTGGCCAGGGACCACGTGGCTGCGCCACCGGCATCGGCCCTATGCCAGCTGGCTGTCCTCTGCCACCCGTGCCCTTCAGCCTTACCTGTGCGGTGAGCAAATCCCCGCAGGCTGGAAGATAAGGGCAACGGCTGGAGGAGGGGCGATGCAGATGGCGCAGCCACTATGTAAGGAGTGGCTGGAAGGAGTGGGGCGGGGTGTGGGGCTGAATCACCACTGCACACGGGCCGGATACATTGCCTTGAGGGGCCATATCTGTCCCATGGGCCATAGGATCCCTGTTTTAAGTCATAGAGATTTTTAGTGATAAAAAAGAAAATGAGGAAGAAACTAACTCTTTGTCCTAGTTTAGATCTTTTATCTGGTATTTACACATGGTTTTGAACTTTATGTAACATTTTAAACTTATTTAGGCAATTTTCTTGATTCTCAGTACATAGTCCTCAATTTACAACATTTTATGTAGTAATTATTCAAAGTTACAATAGCACTGAAAAAAGTCATTTATGACTGTTCTTCACAGTTACAGACTAGTGCAACAGCCCCATGGTCACATGATAAAAATTAAGATGCATATTTATGACAACTACAGGGTTCTGACAAGGTAAGGCAATAATAATAAGATAAGGCAGTAGAGAAATCAGATTAACTTAATAACTGTGGCAAGGAAGGTCATCAAACGGGGTATAACTCACTTAACAAATGTCTTACTTAGCAACAGAAATTTTGGGGACAATTGTGGTCGTAAGTCGAAGACTACCTGTACTTTATAAAATAAAATATTTATTATATATGGAAATCTGATGCCAGTAGTTACTGAATTATTTATAAATTTTACTATAATATGAATAAAATTAAGATATATAAAGAACAGTACCTTTGTGATAGGAAGATCCTTGGATTTAGTTTCAAAGAGGTGTTCTAATTTGGCAGTGTCTACTTTAATAGGCTCTAGTTTTGACCACAGGAATCCTTTGCAATGTCTGTTTTTCTTGCACTGCCATTCAAATGGCCTCACCTCATTCCAAAAGAGACGAATGGTTTTCTTCTTTTTTATAAAGTTTGCTTGATCTCTAGGAAGTGGGGATGACACTAAACCTTGAGGAGTGCTGGACAGACATGGAGCCAATAAATTACCAGAAGGTGGGGGTGGAAGAGGACATCTATAAAGCAATGGAGGGGGTGGAGGAGGAAAACCTAAAACAGAAGGTATAGGTGGGGGAGGAGGAACCAGGGAATCACTAGGACTGATCTGTATATCCAATATGTCAATATCATCCTCATCTCCTAAATCTGTGAAATCCATATCTTTGATTTTCAATTTTCTTGGACTAGCCAAGAGTTGATCCCAAATAAAGTCAGATTCTGTTTTAACTTGCAGTGGGTTTTTTTCAGAAATATTTTCATTAAGATTATTTTCAGGTAAATTAGAAATTTTGGCCACATCACCACTGTTGAATCTTTCTGCAAAGATCTTCACATTGCCTTGATTTTCCAAACTTCCAATTTCCATTTTTTTTATACATTCATCTTTGGCCTGCTTACTAGTTTGTAGAACTGAAATCCTGCTAGGTAGGCTGATAACAGTATCATCACTTGCATTCAACACCTTCTTTATATCTATCTTTGCCTCCAAATCTTTAACTCTTTCATCCTTGGTAAAAGGCAAGTTATTATGGGCATACAGCATATCCAGCATGAACCGTTTATTGTTGAGGATGTTGTTGTATTGGTCATTCACATCATCATCATCTTGTATGGATTGCAAACATGGGCCTGAAACATTGAATAGTAATGAGACACGTTTGCTGAGAATATATACAAACCAGTATTGTTTCATCCTGAAATGAACTTGAAAGTAAGAAATGACATTACTGAATTGTAACGCTATTTACTAAAAGGGGACGGGGGATATGTGAGGGGACGTTCTTCCTGTTTCAAAAGAAAGTTGCTTAAAATAAAGAAGAGCAGCTTATTAAAAGGAATGAGAATTTTTCATGCTTTAGTTTAAAAAATGAATGAGATTCATAGAAAAGCAAGACACATCTATTTTAAAATGTATTTTATAAGATAAACACATTAGTATCTGAGATTAGAATTCCATCTGCAGTGATGAATTTGGAATATATCAGAAGATAAAACTTAGATGACTCAGATAACATTATCACCTTTATTATTTTTAATATTAGTGTTCATTATTTTTATTGGATGCTTTAATTAGATAGATAGTACAATTTCCTCACATTAGTTATCCTAACCTTCCATATGATCAGTAATTCTTCTTTAGCAAAGCATCCATTAAATAGGATTGTATACAATGTGTGCACTGATTTGGAATGGCTTTTCAGAGTTTCAGTTAAGGATCTTTTCCAGTTTTCACCTAAACAAACAGAACACACGCAGAAAACATGGATTCTACTTCTGAGCTAGTATGCTTTTGAATGAAGTAGAATTCCCTTCCCTCCCACAGAACATTTAACATGTTTTGTTGTGTATGATATAAAGCATAACTCCACTATATTGTATATTTTTCCTAGTTATTCAGCATTAATGTATTATTAATATATCATTACATTATAGAACTGTGGTGGCGTAGTTCTGTGACCATCATAAATATGAGTCAGTTGTCAAGTGTCTGAATTTTGATCATATGACCATGGGGATACTGCAATGGTCATAAGTGTGAAAAATGACATCACTTTTTTCAGTGGTGTTGTAACTTTGAACGGTCACTAAATTAACTGTTATTAAGTCGAGGACTACCTGTACATTCCAAATTCATTCAGTGCAGATGGAATTCTAATTTAAGATAAGTTAAAATGTCTCTCTATTTAAACACATTTAAAAATAGCTGTATCTTGTTTTTCTATGAACCTCATCAATTTTTTTAAATTAATGCATTAAAAGTTCTCATTTTTTAAATAAACCTCTCCTTTATTTTAAGCAACTTTCTTTTGAAACAGGAAGGCTGTATCATTAATTTTCCTATTTAATTACCTAATTAATAATGCATTTTTAAAAAAATAATTAAGTGAAGAAAATAGCTTTGATCCTAAAGCAAGTGAAGCCCTTGTTTTCATTGTTAGAAATTACACCAGACCTTCCATAAATTCTCTTTGACTTCAATCAGAAGTAGCTTGGCAATTACTTATGAGGAGGTAGAAAATCTAGAGTTATATTTTATTGATTAATATTTTTGCTTTGCTATATTATTGTTTCTTTTTTTAAAATTTATTTTTAATGAGTTTTCGACAAAATCTCAGCATTTTGTTTTCACTGTGTTGAGTACAACTCAAATATAGTTTTAAGAGGCTGACAGGACTTATGGAATATGCATCTGTCAGCACAAAACCCAGCTCAGTGAAAGCCACGTTAAAGCAAATATCTGTACCAAATCAGTTAAAACACATTCATGCTCTCCTTTATATCATCTAAGTAAGTCATTACAATGCATTTGCCCACCAAGTACTGGCAACAGAAAGATTGCTTGAAAATTTCCAGTTTAATCAAATATGCATCCCAAACTGCATATGACTGGTAAACGGTGCCAAGATAATATAAAACAGGGCTCCAAACTTCCATATTATTAGATAGCTAAAGAATATATAGTTGCATGCAAAATTTTAGAATTCCAGTTTTGTCCTATTTTCTTTCATGGAAGTGTTACATGGTGAATTTAGAATATACCAATGAAAACAGTCATTAAGGGCAAAATAAATATGCAGTATTTTATTAAAAACTTCATTAAGGATATTACTAACGAATAAATGCTGCATACAACAATAAATGATATCATAGAATCCCCTCACACAATGTTTAGAATAACAAAATGTGGTAATATATTATATAAGATACATGCTTTCACAAGTACAGGAATGAATATGAGCAAAAATATTCATGTATGAAGTGCTGGGCCTAAACATTTATCCATGGCATGCATCTAGGAAAATAATAAATCAGAATTTAGTTTTGTATTAATATACTTATTAATGACCAATTATATGCAGACCAGAAATATGTAAAGTAAGAAGTAAGTTGATTCTGTCTTCTTGTAACTTACATGGACGCACCTATGCAGTCTCTTGACATGATTTGATAGTAGCTTGTTACTATACTTTGTGAGAAAATGTTTTGGCTTCCCCGCCCAGCTGACAGTGCTTGATTTTCAAAATAGTGTTCCAATTAAAAATCAACTTTCAATTTTGGATAGTAAAATTTAAATTTAAAATGAATTCTGTTTTTGGTTCACATGCAATGAAAACATGGAAAACCAAAACAGAGGTAAGTTTTCTTTCCCTTTGGTCATAAGAAAGAAGCAGCTTTGTGCAGGTATGAATTCAGCTTTCCATGCCGAAATAGTTCTGCTTATGCATGGATTCAAAGGAAGCATGGCCTCTGCTCCATTATCAGGATGTTCAATAATAAGCAGCAGGTTGCTAAGTATGAAAATAAAGTCACATACACATGATACAGATACATAGACAAATATACAGTAAGAGTAGCCAGTTTCTTTAACTTTCAGTCATGAATCACATGTCAGGCTGGGCTTTCATGAAGCACAATGTGAATTTGGGGGAAAAAAAACTTGAAAAGTACATCACCTTATTTGGTTAATCCTTGAACATGGAGCAAGATGAAAACAACTGAAATATTTTACAGATTCCTGAATTTCTATTTTGCATTTATAAAAGAAGTTTTGACAGCAGCTGTAGTAATAAAAATAGACCGGTCAGCCATTTGACCGAGGTGGTGTAAGGTCTCCTGCCTTGAGCAGGAGACTGGACTAGAAGATCCCATGGTCCCTCTTCCTGCGCTATGATACTAATCTAATACAATTTGGATTAAGAACTGTGAATAAATATAATGCTCTCCTACAAGAATAATATTATTTAACCTACTGAGTCTTTTAATGTATATTGAACTCTCCCAATGACTAAACTATAGGAATACAGTAAGCTATGGGGGTATAGAATGTGATCAAAGACCCACTCCTATGTTTTATGAACTTATAGGAAACTACAGGTGAGAAAACAGGCTCAGTTTTTTTTTTTTAAAAAAAAAAAACCAAATGTGAAAATTACAAAACTACATGGTACAGTTCAATTAAAGAGGCAAACCTCTTTAATATATTCTTCAGCTCAGTCTCTGTTGACAGCAACAGCTGCTGCCCCCATTTCCTAGTCGTACCACAACAAATTGTAACAATATACTACATATTGATTTTACAGTAGATAATGTTGAAATGGCACTACGTAACCTAAAGCCATCTCTTATCTATTGGCCCCGATGGATTATGTGCCTACTTTTTGAAAAAGCTTGCCACAGCCCTAGCTGAACCTCTATGCACAATTTATGAGGTATCTTGCAGAACCAGTTCCTTGCCTGACTTATGGTCATTAGCCATGGTCATACCTATCATACCTAAAAAGGGAGACCCTAGTCTAGTAGAAAATTACAGACCAATCTCACTATGTTGTGTCACCTGTAAAATCATAGAATCAATTATAAAACAATCCATCACCCTCCACTTAGTAACAAACAACATGCTTTCTAACAAGCAGTTTGGTTTCAGGACATTTTTTTCCTACACTGCAAAAACATTTGGACCACACATCTTGACCAGGGTAAAGCAATAGATGTAATTTACATAGACTTCTGCAAAGTCTATGTAAGTCTATTCAGTGGTACACAACAAACAATTGTTGAAACTAAGCTCTTATAGCATCTCCAGATCCCTGCACAAGTGGATAGTTGCATTCCTGTCCAACAGGCAACAAATAGTCAAAATAGGGAGGGCCCTATCGAATCTGGCATCAGTTAACAGCGGTGTCCCCCAAGGCAGCATTTTAGGACCCACACTCTTTCTGCTTTACATCAACGACCTATGTGATCATATTAAAAGCAGCTGCATCCTCTTCGCTGATGACATTCTCTTTGTTGACATCCTCTTCATTGATGAATTATTGAACACCACTGACAATGCTACAAAGCGACTTTGACTGTGTCAGTATGGTCACATAATTGGCAATTGCAAATTTCAACTAATAAATGCTGTCGTACACATTGGCTATAAAAATCAGAACACCAAATACAAGTTGGGCAGAAACGATCTCACAGACAACCCTCACTCTGTCAAAGATCTAGGAGTACTCATCTCAAACAATCTAAGCCTCAGAGCTCACTATAGCATTGCCAAAAAGGCATTAAAAGTTGTTAACCTTATTTTGTGAAGCTTCTTCTCTGGTAACATTGACTTGCTAACTAGGGCATACAAAACCTTTGCCAGACCAGTTCTTGAATACAATACATCTGCCTGTATATCAGACATTAACATGCTTGTGCGGGTTCAGAGGTATTTCTTGAGAAGAATACTCCACTCCTCTACTCACAGTAGAATTTGCTATGCCTCCAGGTTTGAAATTTTGAGCTTGGACAATCTGAAACTGTGCTGTCCAATCTAAGCATAGTACACAAAATTGTCTGCTACAAAGTCTTGCCTGTCAATGACTTATTCAGCTTCAACCACAATAATACACAGGTGAACAATTGATACAAACTCAGGGTGAACAGCTTCAAACTCGATTGCAGAAAATATGACTTCAGCAACAGAATGGTCAATGCCTGGAATGCTCTACCCGACTCCACTGTTACAGCCACAACCCCTCACAGCTTCAACCTCAAACTGCCTACCACGGACCTCACCCCATTCTTAAGAGGTCCTTAAAGGGAGCGTGCATAAGCGCACCAGCGTGCCTACCATCCCTGTCTTACTGTCCCTATTTATCTGTATTTATTTCCTTTGTTCATGTTTATGTTCATACCTATACTTGTTATCTTGTACATGTTTGACAAACAAACAAAATAAAAATAAAATAAAAAAATAAATTTACCAGCGTTATCTTTATTGCTTAGTTTTTGCTCTGGTTCTTCCCTCTCTAAAGTGCTGCTTGCTGAAGAGAGACTGGATGCCGAGCAGTTGTCTTTTTCATTCACATCTTCATTTTGCCTTTCTTTTTCACTTAATGCAACTTCTTCTTTCTCTGGCTCTCGACCCACTTCTACCTCTGCACCTTTTACTGCTTTGAGTGTTTCTGTTCCCTGCTTGAACTTGGTCTCATCTTCCTCCTCTGATTTTGTTTCTCCCTTGGCTTCAGGTTCAGATTCAAATTGACTGGCACTCACTGGTGAAAAGAATAATGGAGAAAGATTTCCTTAACAGAATTATAGAACAATAATTTGGAGCCCTGCCAATGCTTACATGAATCACATCTAGTCATACATTGAAGTTTATATTTATACATGTTTTATCTCAAATGTATGGCTGCTACGTACCTAATATTTTAAATATATATTTTATTAGTTTTTAACAAACTATATCAGATAAGTATTTTAACATAAATCCAAGATACATATAGAGAAAAAAAGCCAAAGAAAAAGAACAATAGAGAAAATACAAAGAAGATCTACTGCAATGAGAACAAAGAGGCAGGTACTGTACATATGAAATTCAGAGAGAGAGGGGGTGGGGGGGAGGGACGGAGAAAGTGAGAGCATTAATTTATTGATTAAATTTATGTACCCACTCATCTCACCTACAGTGACTTTGGGTGGCACACAATAATAGATGAAAAACAAAGATATAAAAACAGCAATATTAATATGAAAATTCTCAGTGATAAGTATTATAAATATCAAATCATAGCTGAAAGGAGAATAAAAAATGGCATGAGTAATGGAGATACCTACAGAAGTCTCCAGTTCTATGGTTATATCATCAGGTCTTAAGGATCTTTCAGAATACCAGACTCTATTACACTTTGATAGGGCCAGTCTTATTTGGGGGGGGAGGGGAGGGGAGGAGGAAGGATGTTCCATAAGGTGGATAACACAGTAGAGAGAGCATGTTTTCTAGGAACTATTAAAAGTAGCTCTGGTATCCATTGTATGCCTTCTCTGTGAGATCTAATAGAGCAAACCAATGTAAATGAGGGAGACGATCCCTCATATATCTTGGTCCCATGCTACAAGGTTTTTAAGTTTAAACCAACACTTTACATTGGACCCAGAAACAAACTGGCAACCAGTGCAGGTTATGGAGCAGAGATGTAACCTAATCTGGTACATGAAGTATATCAGATTATAGTCTACTGCTATTGAGATAAACCATAAAACTCATCCAAATTTGATAAAATTGTAATTCCTCCCTCTGAACTCATTAATTTAACTTTGTGATTTCCACTCCCCCCTAATATAACTACTGAAGAGGTCTTGTTATTACAACTCAATTGTTATGTTACCTAAAAATTTCCCAATGTTGCAAAGCTATTATTTTTGACTGCTAAGATTAAATAAATAATAAATTCAGCATATTTAATTTTATGATTTAGTCCTGTAAATAAGTGCAGTAAACCTGACTTTATCGCATGACCACTGCAAATGAAAAAAAAAACCTGGTTTTTTCTGACACCTCTGCAATATTTGGAACAATAATTTTGATATATATGTGCTCATCTAATAGGAGTCAAGTGTCAATGATATATAATTTTCTACTACAGTTTTTGCACAGAAGGGAATCCACCCAGTTTCTGTAATGTCTGCCAATTTATCTCATGTATGGCATTGCCAAATATTCTAAGTTTCCTTTAAACCATATGGTATGTGTCCTATATCTGATTGCAATAACCTACAAATTACTGAAACAATTCCTTTTGGTTGTTCTAAACAATGAAGTATTAAATTCTCAAAACTGGTACAGGGTCATGTTGCCAAAGCTCTGATATTTGTATTGCTAAAAAGAAACTTGAGTTGATACTAGAAAGCCATGGAGACTTATCACTTATTCATTATTCAATCTGGTCTCTAATGAGAGGTTTCGTATTACTTTTAAATGTTTTAGTCTACAAAGATTATATTATCTCTAAGATTTCATTTTAGTAAACCATAATAATTCTTCTTCTTGATATATGTCATTAGATAAAGGGGAAGTATCCTTTATCAAAACTACGTTCTTTCAAAGTTGGAAGAGTAACTACTCTGTAAATCAATATATAGGAAGAAAGGCAAAAGGGGGTAATAAAAAAGGACAAACTGGAATTGTATTTGGTCTATTATTGAAAACAGTAGTGATTTATTATTCATCTGACACCCACAACATACTCACAAACATACAATTTGGTTACTGTGACAGAAAGCATAACTTGGAAATGTGACTGTCAGATCTGCTCCAAAGACCCTCAACTCCATTTACTTGAAGCAAAAGGTTCTTTTACTAAAAAAATGTTACCTGCAGTAAACAGGCTAGCTCCGGGTTTCCTATGCTTAAAAGATACAGAAAAGTTTTACCTCATCCCAGCTTTTCTCCCATGATCAGTCCATGTTCAGTCAATTTTAACTTGCCAAAGTGTTTTGAGAACTCTGCAATGTTTGGGGTAATCCACATTCTTTTTCAGGGTACCTGGCCTTGGATGTTGGTACAAACTGGTATACTCTAAAAACCCTAAATGCTATACTCTAAAAACCCTAAAAGGCACTGAAAGATATTTAGTAAAACCACTCATAACTATGGGAATGTACAGATAACTCTGCAAAAGTGATAACTATGGAAAATGTATTTATTTGTTTAAGTTCTATGATTGCCCATTTCAGTCAATGACTTGGGGCGGCTTACAGTTCGGAAATATATTACAATTATTTTTTAAGAAATGTTTAGAACAGTAAAACCAGTAAAAATATTAAAATATCCAACTCAAAATATACAAGAGTAAGATAATCGGCCTATTAGCAATATAGTTAGGAAACAGTACCTTTGGCACATTCAGTGTCCCGGGTTCGGTAACAGCCAGGTTTTAAAGACTTTTAAGACATTATAAGGAAATGTATATATTAACAACGTGTAATTCAGATATCAGCACTTAACAAAATAAAACTCTTTTAGCCTTCTCTTTAAGATCCTCCAGATCTCAAATCTGTACAATGAATGCAGTATGAAAATGGATACTGCAGAGAATTGTTTGCTGAGGAGAGTTTCCTGAGGATAATTTAACTCAATTATAGAAAAAAAAAGATAATAACTTATTTAAAGAAAGTAAGGGGTTGTTTAATATAGAGGTTTCATTTAAGAGATGTGCAGCTTTACAAAGATACTCATAAATAAAACACTAGGAGAGAATCATTGTCACTAGATCAGACACAAATAACTTGTTTACCCAACGATGAGAAAAAGAAAAACCAGAAAGTCTAGTTGCCTCTTGAAAAAGCACCTTTGTGACAACCATGACCTGGATGACTGAGAATCTCCATAGACATTCCCCAACAATGCTAGTGTTTGAATCAAGTTGCCACTGTATTCAGATGAGACTGATTTGTTTGCTGTTCTGAAATATTATCCAAATGTGTTTACCTGCTACTTTTAGTTGACACAACTGGAATCAGAAACCACTGATAATTTCTTTGCTGACAAAAATGTGCTTGTCAAATCCTTAGATATTATCTAACAAAGTTAGATAGTATCTAGATTTTCTCATTTCATAATGAGAAAATAAGGACGGTATGTTTGTATTTATGTAGATACAGGAGGTAATAATGGTTATTAAAATATGGATAGCATTGCAAATAGAAGTTTGAACGTGGCTAAGGATTAAAATACTACACTTGTAAGGAGTCTGTTGATACCTCTATAACATGATTTACTGAAAATGAATAAGATTATTGACAACTAGGTAGCATTCTAAGAAATCTCTGCCGCTTTGGCTCAATGTGCAAGAAATTTCAGAACAAGTAGAAAAAAATCAGTCTATTATTTTATGGAAGTTATAATATGTCAAATACTGGCTCTGCTACATATTGAGAAAGTACTTCTTTTCATATTGTGATAAAATTTGGCTATTCATTTTGAACTTTCTCAGATTTTCCATTAAAAATATTTCATTGCCAAGAGTATGCCTCACTTCTGTTTTTTGTTTTTCCCAGATCACATGAAGGAATTCTAATGAAGTAGAAAGGTGTCTGATATTATGAACATCATGTGAAAAAAAATTTCAATATTTTATCAGGAATTTAGCCATCCTTGTTTTTAAAGTAATGAATAATGTCCAGATATCCTTTCATAACAAAAGCAAAAATATTTTTTGCTGCTTTAAGTTCTGGATTAAATTTCTTTGGAGGGTTAAATGTTTTTTATCTTTTGTCACTGTGCCACTTTCAACTCCAGAGTGCCAACATTTTTATCTGTTGCTCCTAATTAGGCATTTGTTTGTTCTATGGAGTTGTCCTTGGAAATAATATGAAAAATTAAAAAATGCAGGCTTTTTAAAAATATCTATTATTCATTCCAAAATATGCACTTGTTTTTTGGATCTGAATTTATGAAGATATATTTCAATACATCGGACAACAAAAATAACAACAAATCTAGCCATCTTTTTGTTAGTCACCCATCCTCCAAGTAATAAATCAACACTATCACCACCACCACCACCACCCACTCCTGTATAGGAATTGTCAAGGATACTTGAATAAGTCTGACTTATTAAAGATCAAGAAGTACAAATTGTATGTTTACTTTACTCCACTAGGAGCGGCTAGAATGACTATATTCCCCACAATGAGAGCATACTCCAAGATGAAATATTTATTTATTAAATTTGGGCTGTTGATCTGAGCTCCAAGCTTTGCAATTAGGTTTGCAAACATTCTGTCACCATTCAAGGAGATATCATCAGTGTGCTTTGAATTGTGCTTGTCTGTCAGAGCACTGGTCTTTAAATACCTTTTTATGTGATGCAAATTAGTTGGAAGTTGTTTGTTCGGCTACTTCTGAGTCATAGTCTGACTTCAGATTGTTTGATTGGCTGGCTGTTGTTACTGAGTCATGTTCTTTGGCTTTAAGTACCATCTGTGTGATGTAAATTAGTGTTGTTTGTTCGGCTACTGCTTTATATTTTATTATTATATTATATCATATTATATAATATATTATGAATGTATTAATGCTATGTATTATATATTTATATATTATAAATGTATTATATTTGAATACATTTATTAGATTTCTATCCTACCTTTATTGTACAGAACTCAAGCCACATGCACTGTTTTTCTTTCCCGTTTCCCCCACTGAAAACAATTCTATGAAGTAAATCAGGAGTGCCAAACTCAAGGCCTGCGGGCTGGATCTGGCCCACAAAAAGGTTAGATCTGGCCTGCAGGGTCTCCTGGAAACAGTGAAGGACTGGCCACGGTGCCTTGGTCTAGCGCAAGCTGATCAGGCGCTGATCTGCAATCTGATAGTGACCAAACATCATTATCACCTACTCTGTCCCACTGTTGTTATTCCTTGCGTTTGGAGAGCAGGTCGCCACTGGTCATCTCCTCAGCCCCCTCACGGGTTTTGTCCTTGGCCCATGCATGGAGCACATTTCCCTCAGGCACTCGATGCACCTTGGCATTGCTGTGGGACGCTGCCACCACTGAGGCCACCAACAGCTCACACAGGTCCATTAGGTTGCTGCCGTCACTGCCCAGGGTACCAGCCCTGCCCAGCACAGAGGCAAAGTGGCCAGGTAGAAAGGCCGAGTAGAGGTGGTAGAGCATGGCCAGGCCCAGCAAGTAAAAGACAACCACTGTGAGCAAATCCAGAAAGCTGGATCCCCATCAGAACCATGCCACAGCTGGGATTGTGTGCCTCCCTCCATCTCTGCTTTTGCCTCCTGTGCCTGGGTGTGCTCTGTCACCTCTATTCGGCCTTTATGGCCTGCTGCACTGCTGCTCTGCTTACTTCAGGCTGGGTGGGTTTGCTGAGCGGAGGCAACGGTGGCATCCCACAGTGGGGCCAATGTACATTGGATGTGCAAGGGGAACACGCTCCATATGCCAGCCAAGGGCAAGACCTGCAAAAAGAGAAGCTGACCAGCAACAACCTGTCTCCAGCTGCAAGCAAAAACAGACAGTGGGATGGAGTGTGTCCAGCAGTCTGTATCATGTGTCTCCCCCCGCCACCTGCTGCTTATGCTGCTGCTGCACATGCAGATGATGGTGTGGGCTATGGAGGTGCAGAGAGTGCCAACTGAGGGGCCGGCAGGCTGCCAGAAAATATCGCTCCCCACGCACAAAGGATAGTGAGCGTGCAATGGCATCAGCCACCCCACCTCCTGCATTGCCTTGTGGCATCAGCACACTTTACCCCACCCTACCCCTGCATCGCTTTACCTTACCTCATCCTGTGGGACGAGCCTTCCACCCACCATCCCACATGCTGGAGATCTCTGGATTCTCTCCCCAACACCACCCGGCCCAAGTGAGCGATGTCAAATTGGCCATGCCCCGGCCCACACTAAGTCAGCAGTGACCTTCCCAGCCATGCCCCTATCCCCACCCTCACTCCCCGAGGGCAACCACAATGCTGATGTGGCCCGCAATGAAATCAGGTTTGACACCCCTGAAGTAAATAGAAGTGAGAGATAATGATTGACTGAAAGTTACTCACGGAACTTTAGTAATGTAAACTTAAACATATTTAAGTTTACTTTCATTAATAGATTGTCTAACTTTGTTGCTGAAGAGGAAATAGATACAAATTTAAAATTAACTTTATAGGTTAATGGCTAGCATGTATTGAATTAATATGGTCCAATGATAGATTCTCCAGAACAAATGTACCTTTGTTTTACAATAAGTCACTTGAATGTCACCTGTAATACCCTCCCTGCCCAAATTATACTTTTTGTGTTATATGGTTACAACTTAACAAGTTATTGCAGGTTGTATTAGTTATCTTTGATTCTAGCAAAAAATTATTATATGCTTTGATATTCTAGACTTCTGAAACCAATATAATCTTATATTTGAGATAATTGTACTATTGCCTCTTTTGAAATTCCATGTTTTTAAAAGATTTTGGAGGAGTCCATTTAGGTTCCTAAGCCACATATTGCTCCTAAACCAAAAGAGAAAAAGGAAATAATTGAACTGTTTATACAATCTTGGGCCCAATGAATTCTAATATATTTATCAAAGGTTGAATAAAAGAAAATGAAAATGCAGTTTTAATGTTAAAAACATAAGGTAATAAACCAAATTCTATTCTGACATATCGGATAATTCAGAAAATGTTTACTAAGGCATGGTTGCAGTCACCCAGTTCAGTTTAGTTCAGCTCAATTTAATTCAGTTGAAAAATTGGAACATTAAGCCATAATATTTGAACAATCTTATAACCACATATGGGACAGAAATGGAGGATAATGGAAGCATATCTTCTGCTGGGCTGCAAACCCCATATTTGGAATTTATCAGTCAGGCTATCTTTTAAGTATGGGAAACAGCCAAAATTGCTATACAAAATTGGAAGGATATACAGTATTTAGATTTGATTTGCACTTAATAACGCTGATATGGGTATTATCTGTCTTTCTGTTTTTGCTACAAGAAAGGAAAAATAACTTCTGAGAAGTTAAGTAAAAGTTCATGGAATTGCCTGCCCTTTTTCTTTTTTTTAATTATATTGAGACAAATTATAATAAAGATCCAACCATTAGGGACATTTCCTACTATCACCATAGATTTTGCTATTTGAAAACTGGTCGTTAAATCCTGGGACTCAAGTGAAAACCAAAGGGATGAAAACAAAACTCCTAAACAAGACTAGAAATTAAATGAGAATAGCCAACTGATATAACCACAAATAAGTAAATTAAATCACATGAAAAATAAATTTGTTGGATGCTACTGTACTAATAGTAAGGACCAGGAGAAAATGTCAGGAATCACCCTAGGTTGGAGAAAATGTCAGGTACGGGACAGGTAGCTAGGAATCCCCAGAGATTGTTATATGACAAAGCAGGGGCAGAATTTCCAAAATAAAGGAAAAAATAAGGAACAAAAAAACTGAAAGACATGGTAACAACATGGGTATATCTTTTGTGGTCCAAGAAGTCTACTTTAATGTGGCAAGATTTCTGTATACAACTGAGGCACAATAAAAGAAATTGCTTTGAGAACGCACTTTTCTTGATTTTTGGAGCCTGATATTTACAGTTTTGCTATTTTATGACTTGAATTTGTACTTTGTCTAAAAATATGCAATTTTAGCAGAAAATACAATAATACTTGATATATTAAATAGCTGAAGCCATTAGGAACCATATTATTTCTCTGGAATTACATAAAGGACATTAGGACTTTCCATGTATAGTAATCCTGACTGCATGAAGATCAGTAGCAGAAATTTAATTAAAAAAATCTCAGAGATACATAAGGGATTCACCGCTGAGTGTGATGGAAACAACCTTTTATTGTGATTATCTACCTCTATTTAATTAGAGATGTGATGTGTAACCTATCGAGATTTAACTATCCTTCAGATTCATGTAAGAACAAACAGTATACTTAGAAGAAATGCTGAACAGATTTTAAACAATTATGAATTCCAGTGTAAAAAAAGTTATTCATTTCATCATATTTATATAGTCGTTTATCTCCAATAACCTGTTAACATACCTTAATTATTACATCATACTAGCTGTTATCAATCCCAATAGTAATGATGAATCCACTATTATAATATCTGCCAAAGAGTTAAGCAGATAAAAATGTAACATTTTAAAATTACATTCATGATAACTTTACCTTTCAGAATTGAAGTTTTTAAGGTCAATTGAAATGATAGGAATGTTGGCTGGAACAGATCATACTGACTTGTACTTCATGATTCAAGAGTGGTGAAAACTGTTCCTAGTTGCAGGAGTTATAAAACAATTCCTTCTGGAGCACAACACTGAAGATGTTGAAGAGTACTGAGCCTAGGACAGAACCTTGAGGTAGTCTACTGCATAGTTCCCTCCATTTAAATGGAATTCCATTGACGATCACATGTGAGTGCTTTGGTCAGCCAGCTATGAACTTATAAGGTGGTGATGCTGTCTGTTCCCCATTTTTCTATCTTATCAAGAAATAGGTTGTAGTCTATTTTGCCAAATAGCTTGAAGTCAACGTATATTATGTCCACAGTATTTCCCTCATTCACTAATTTAATCACTTTGTCAAATAATGTAGTAAGGTTTGTATTTTGACAAACCTCATATTGGTTTCTAGTAATAGTTTTGCTTGTTTACAGGTAATCACAGATCTATTATCTTATCTTTTTCAGGGTCTTCCCACATATTGATGCCAGGCTATATATCTGTAGTTTCCTAGATCTGTTTTTTTTTCTTTTTTTTAAAGATTGGAACCACATTAACTCTTTTCCAGGCCTCTGGTATTTCTCCAGTGCTTCAGGATCTTTGAAAGAAATGGTTCAGTGGTTCTGAGACCACCTCTATCAGCTACTTCAGAATGCTGAGATAATATAATCCATCTGGTCCTGATGATTTGAACTTGAACTGGAGTAAATAGATTTTAAAAAAAATAGTTTTCTTGTCTATTTTGACTTATATTCTTATTCTGTCTTTTACTGTACCACTTTTAATCAATTGGGACTATTTTTTATGTGTAAAGACAGGTGCAAAGAATGAACTACACAATTTTGATTTCTCCCTACTATCAGTCCCTTGTCATCTTCTCCCATTAGTGCACTGATCATTTGCTTGATGTTTTTCTTATTTTTTAAATGCTGAAAGAGTCTTTTTAAAAAATTTTTTTTATATTTCTTGCAAAGTTTATTTGAGGTTTAGCTCTTCTGACTTTATCTTTGCAGATTTGGGCTATTTGTGACATTCTATTTTAGTTGTATGTCTCTCTTTTCATTTTTTTATACTTATCCTTCTGTCATATTTTTCTTTTACCGGAGACAGTTTTGTTTAAAAGTCTTCAAATTATATCAGGAAAAGTAAATTATAAAATGAATTGCAAATAGCTAAAAACCAAAATATTCTTTTTAGTTGCTTGTAATTTGTGATAATTCTTTGTAACAGCTAAGTAGTTGAAGTATGAAGATTTTAAAATAAGTATTAAAGCAGATTCTGTATGGTTCTTCATTAGCAAAATATTAAAATTGGGTTGTATGATACTGCTGTTAAGAAAATCATATTCAAAAAGTGTTTTCTGGGTTTGTTAACCGCTGTCTGTTCATCTGTATTTTGGGGCTGATAGTTACATTTAAATTTGAGACATTCATCTTTCTCTTAGTGCAAAAAATATTTTGTAGTCTATCTCATTCTACTTCCAGTAATATTCAAAATATGCACAATCTATTTGCAAGTTCCATAATGCTGCACCCTTGCTAATTATTGTGATGCATCCTGGCACATTTACTGTAGTTTAATAAAGATTCAGCTATTAAGACTCTGCTCTGTTACAATCTACTACAATAATTAACGAACATTTTATAAGGTAATATTTGAGATAACTGCCAGAGACATATGCTAAACCAGTTATAAAAGAGATATCTATTTTCCACTGAAGACTTCTGATTTTAGGGAAAATGGATTGTAATGCCATTAAATGAATTTGAATGACTGCCATTCCAAATATTTCTTACCAGAAGTGAATATACAGATCCAGTCTTTGCAAACTAAATTAAAGTTTGACACTGGCCTATGAAGAAAGTTTACATCCAATCTTCCTTCAACTGATAGTTGGGATAATAATAGCATGGCTGCAGCAGTAATTATTAGACAAGAAACTCAAGTCATACGCATCATCATGTCATATACCATCAAGCCACAGTACATACAAGTGAAAATTATTTTTGATCATGTACCATACTTAAAAGTTTTTATCAATTATAACAGCATGTTATAAGGAAAATATGACATATGTGGTATATATTGTACAGTGTATGAACAAATTTTAATTGAGCTCCAGTAATTAAATGAAATTCAACTAAAATTGAACATCCCCAAAGAGGAAATATTTAAACCAATGCAAATGATGCCAATTAAGCTCATGGAAAAGATGTAACATGGCTCCTTCTTTCCTTCCCCCCCTCCCTCCCTCCATTTAATTAGTTATATTTACCAAAAATAGTTCATTTGTATACTTTTCTCTGTCCATGAAGCTACATTTCTTTTAGACATCCTTGAAACAAAAACCAAACTATTTTGTTTACATATATATTCTAACATTTTTTTTATTTAACAGCTATGGTACTTAATAATAATTTAGTACCAATAATTTAAATGTAATACAAATTAAAAATTAGGTAAATGAAAATTTGAACATATACACCCAATCTCCTATTCTTATGCACCCACTTTGTTCTAAAAGAAGTTTTTACTTTCAAAAGCAGTTATAATTTTCTAGAGTTTCAAAATGATTTTGGTCAATGTGCATGGCTCCAGTCAATATAGTGCCATAAGTCTTCCTCAAATAAACAAGGATTATCGATTCATTCTCTGGATCAAGATACTGCTTTTCTGAATACAACCTGGGCAAAATTAATTATTTTTAATTTCTGAAGTAGCACAATCTACTGAATCAGCAGTAGACCTGGAGGATTAATCAAATCAAATCAAATTATTATAGCCATTAAGCTAGAAAACCTGAAGGATTTTAAAGCAATATTCCGTCTCTTTATGAGCTATATAAGTTGATTGACAAGCTCTTTTGAAATTCCACATTGGATTTGAATGAGATATTTTTCAAACTGGGTGAAGTAGTAAAGAGATCAGAAGCCAATTGAACAGAACAGAAAAATATGACTAGAAGGGATCTTGGAGGTCTTCTATTCCAACCCCATTAAGCTGTTTTATCTCAGCCAGACTGCATGAGATTGTTAAACAATATGAAGAGTATGTATCAAAAGCAGAATCAAATAGGCCTATTTAGTCTAGCATTTAATTCCTCAAAGGACAATATTAACATAATATTACATTCTTTTTTGGTTTCCAAGCAACTGCCATTCAAAGGAATACTGCCTCTAATACTACAGTATCCATTTAGAGCCCTTATTCACCATGATTTTAAATTCAATCTAATTTATAGAATATTAGATTTCTAATTTCTAAGCATAAGTGTCAACAATAATCACACTTTCATAAACTGGAGCACCATATAGTCAGTAAATATTTATTTGCCATATTTGCCAGTTAAAAGACTTACCTTCTAGAATTTGTGATGTTATGCAAGAAGTCACACAAGTCGATGGTTGTGAATCTGTTGAACCTGGGCTGGCACACTTGGGAATGGTAACAGTTGGGATTGAAGAACCACCCAAATTCAAGGATAAGTCACTCTTGTCCCAACATAAATTTCGATTTCTCAGCTCCTTTTCACATCCTTCAGCTGCCAATTTCTCCAAGTGTTTATATCTGAAAGTTAAATTCCAAAGGGATTCCGTAAAGAAGAAAAAAAGTTCAGCTTATACTTGTTTATAAATGAAGCAGCCATAAGAAAATATATGACTTCTTGACACATGAAACAGACAGCAAATCAAGCTGATGGATTAATCTTCCATTGTTGGATGGGGAGGAAGATGTACAAACAAACAAACAAACAAACAATGTAGAATGTTGCTCAGATTTGTTTATATTGCCCCCCAAAACAACTTCAAAAAAATCAGAAAAATGCTTTCCAAATATCTATCTCTTTTACTAAAGAGAGTGAGTGGAAAAAGCTTCCTGCTCAGAGAAGAAAGCCCTTAAAGAATGCAACTTATAAATGTTTGGACTAAAAACAGTCTGAGTGTCTGTCTGAACCTGCTACTATTTGTTCTAAGTACAGTACACTGGAATCACTTTGTTCTAGAATGGAAACTTTTAAAAAACATTAAAAGGTTTGTCTGCCAGACTTAAGATATCCAATAACTTGGATATGACATCACATATAGTTTATTCATAAAAGTGAATTGAAAAGAACAAAGATACATCTGTTTTGCATTTTAGGCAGGGAAGATTCACTAACTATTTATTAAGACCAGTTACCAATCTTGTTATTTTATATGTTGTGACCAAAATTACTTGGAAAATGTGTCTCTTCCAGATGTCTACTAATGTATTGAATTATTTGAAAATGGAGTGCATACATGAATACATATAAAGTAGACTGCTGATTTTATGTTACTCAGTCATCAACTTCTAAAACAGCCAAATCAAAATTTAATTGTAGATAAAATTCAATGTAGATAAAAATGAAGTTTTACACTTAGGCAAGAAAAAACAACTGTACAGGTACAGACTAGAGGAAACTTAGGTTAATACCAGTAAGTGGAAGAGAGATCTTGGAGTTTAAGTAGATAATCACTTAAATATGACCCAACAATGTACATCAGCAACTAAAAAAGCCAATGCAATCCTAGGCTGCATTAATAGAGGGATAGAATCAAGATAACATGAAGTATTAGTGCCACTTTACAAAGACTTAGTATGACCACCCTTATAATTCTGCATCCAGTTTTGGTCACCACATCAAATAAGATGTTGAAACTTTGGAAAGTGTGCAGGGAAGACAATAAAGATGATTAGGGATCTGGAGACTAAAACATATGCAGGAATTGGGTATGCCTAGTCTAGTGAAAAGAAGGACTAGGGGAGATATGATAGCAATGTTCCAACATTTGAGGGGATACCTCAAAGGTGAGGGGATCAGATTATTTTCCAAAGCAGCTGAAAGCAAGGCAAGAAGCAATGGATGGAAACTAATCAAGAAGAGAAGCAATCTAAAGATAAATTTCCTAAAGGTGAGGACAATCAATCAGAGGCTTTCAAGAAGAGACTGAACAGCCATTTGTTTGAAATGGAATAGGGTATCCTGTTTGAGCAGGGAGTTGCTTCAGATGGCTTCCAAGGTCCCTTCCAACTCTGTTATTCTATTTCTATTCCCTTCCTTTCCATGCAAAACTAATTTTTCACATGCCAAGTAATGTGTACGACTTCCAATGTCTCATTGCTATAAACTTTTCAAACTAACATGCAAATGGCAAGATAAAGACATTTTTCTCTACAATAACAGTGTTTTCTACATTTTTGATAACTAATGGACCTTTTCCTTCCAAATTAAAATTAAAACCTCTAAAATTAGATGCCTACTTCACTTTTAACTCTGAAAGAGCTTAACTTTTTAAACTGCACTTTTCTCACATAAGCCTATACCCTGTTTTTGTGTCACATGTCATTTCCCAAGTCAATATAAGCAAATTGTGTAAAAATTCAATGAGAAGGTTCTTCTAAAAACTGAATGTGTGAGAAATGAGAGAATAAAATGGAATATCCAACATACAGTACTTGCACTAGTATTTTTATCCTTGGCAGAGATTGTAGACAAATTAATGAATCCCACTTTCACATATCATGCAAATCTTCTGTCAGATGGTTCCTAGCTCACAAAGCATTCTTTAATTTAAAATTAAACAAAATTCAGAAGCTATAGTGCTATACTTTCATACACACAACCACTAAACAGAACTATGTCTCAATCCTAAGCAACAAGGATACACAACAGATCTGCAATAGCTTTGGGTTGAAGAAAGGTTTATGAAAGAAAGCATACAGCAAAACGAAGAAGTCATTGAAAAGTAATAACAATTTAATTTTGTAATGAATATTAAAATGAGATAAACCCCTACATGTGCTACCATCACAACAGAGTGAATCACAAGAATGTTACAAGTTATAAGTGACCTTATAGATAACCTTGTCCATTTGCCTGTTAATAGTAGGAGTACTAATTCCATTTGAAAACCTCCAGCTAGAAAGTGTGCACTGTTATTCAAGGCAATTCAGTTTCACTACTTAACCACTTTTTCCATTAGAAGCCTCCTCCTAAGTTTTAGATTGAATCAGAGTTAATTTCAGTTGGCTGGTCCTTCTGTTCTTGGCTTTAATGGAAAATATTTTTCTCATGCTCAGATATCTTTTTAGCTATTAGGCTAATAAACATATTTACAAACTACATGTCTTGCTCTTTTAACTGTTCCACATAGTTCTTCTTTAACCCAATTCCAGGTTCTCCATGTCCTTATTCTTGTACCTAGATACCTAATATTTCCAAATTCAATCTATCTGTACTATCTCAAAGGAAAGATGGAAGCTGGGATCTTACCTTCAACACACCAGTTTCTTATTTAAAAGAATCTGAATAAAATCTGCTATGGAGTGTGGGCAGGTACACAAGTGGGTGGGTGATTGAAAAAGTGGTGGGAAAGGACCAATTTGCTACCTTCTGCTACCCCACTGACTTTGCCATTGCATGACTGTGGAATGTGCAACCATAATTGCAAATCCGTTGGCAAGGGCCTGAACCACAACCATGTATCTGTTGGGATGTCCACAATCTTGCAGACCAGTACTAAGTTCCTCTTGTTCAGGACCTCATAACTTTCAATCAGAAAAATCAGAGAGCTACCTGTAGATTAATATCTCTAGATCAGAAACTGGATTTAAGTTACTGTCTTCAATATAAATATAACTTATTAGTCTCTTAGTGCTTTTTAAATAGACATGAACATTGCACCTAATTTCTTCTTTCCGACAATGTTGTTTCAATGATGCTATTTTTTTCCCCTAAAGACATTAATACTTTCAGTATGGAAGCCAAAAGAAGCTACAGCTTCTTTGCCACAGATGTATGTGCTGAAAACATGAATGACTGAGTAAAAAAGAATTTGGTGTAACTGTTCATTTCAGAACCTAATAACTAAATTACTAATTACTAAATAATACAATAAAATAAATTAGTAAATTACTAATGACTAAATATGGGAAATCTGTGATTGGGTCTTCTAAAATCTATCCTGTATTCCTTTCCCTAATCTAGAGAAGTGTTGGATATTGGCCTGCATGTTTTTCCCTAGATCGAGGATATGGGCTGCTCCACCTAGTGTGTCTATGCTTTATCACATCTAGAAGCTAAGGTATACGGATTGTTCAGCTGCACTACCTGCAAAGAAGAGAAAAATGATCCAGGAAATTATAGTCAGTCAACCTCATATCATGTCTTTATGGATTTAATGTGTCTTGAAGAGATTAATCCATGGGCACTTTAAAAACAAATCATCTAGTGTTGTAGATTTTAAGAGAGCTGATTTCAACAAACAGTATAGAAAGGATTTAATGGATGGAAATTCTAGAGAAAAACAATTCCCTGGATGCTTGGGAAGCTCTGGAAAACAAGATATTAAAGGCCAAACAAAAACAATATTATTGAGAAAGAAAAACAAGACTCATCTTGCAAAACTAGAACAGTTGCAAAAGATCTTTCTCATAAGGTAAGGGATAAAAGAACAACAATAGTAAAAAATGAAAAGAGGAGCTTCTAACTGTAGCAGAATACTAATAAATAGTCCAAATATGCAACGATGGAGCTAGCAGAGATAAGAATCAGAATCAGCTAAGGTTTGCAATAAAAAGCTAAAAACAGGAGGGGGGAAATTTATTTTGATAGGATGAAGAAGATAGTCAAGAAAATTGTTGGTCCACTAGTGGAAGAAGATGGCAGGAGGGTTATGGGTAGTAGGGAGAAGGCAGAACTCCAATATCTATCTTTGCTTAAAAGGTAAAAATACTCCAACCTGACAAAAGCAGCACTGTGGGAGATGAAAGTGAAATGCAGGTAAAAATAGGTAAGGAGTTTATTAGACAATACTTAGCTGCTCTAAGTGAATTCACATCTTCTGTTCAGGTAGTGCAGGAACTGGAAGATGTGCTCTCAGAACGATTGAATAAAATCTTTGAAAGATCCTGGAGCCTGGGGGAACTGCCAGAGGAATGGAAAAAAGCTCGAATACACTCATTTGAGCCACAACACTCATTTGATACACTCATTTGATCCTACTTGAAAACAACCTGTTTCCACTTGAGTAGAAAGGAAACCTTTAAACAGCAGAGGAAGAAAAGATCAGTTCCTAATTGATTAGATGATTTTGGAAAACTGCAAGATTGACTTGAATAAACCATGAACTGACTACAAGAACGTATTTAACTCCCTGTCAGTCAGTAGAAACATCAGAGGGTGGGACTTAAACCTTCCACCTCTGGAGTTGGTGGTGAAAAGGCATTCAGCCATAAAGAAGGGAAAAGGTTAGAAAGAATTTACTATTTTGCCCCGAGAAGAATGGAAGAGAGGAGACTGAGATACTAGTGAGGTTGAGTCTCTGTTGTTCTCACTACAAAAACTTTGGAGCTTTTGGCTGTAAAAAGGAAAAGTTACTAAACTTTTAAAGATAAGGATTAGGAAGATCAGATTAAACCAGAAGAAACAGAACAGAACAGAACAAGTTCTTGTTGGCAGAGAAAGTGTTTAACGTGGAAGGACTTGTGAATAAACATGGCCTTGAGATGTGAACGACAGTGACATCTGTAACTTGTTTAGTCTGGGAGACTGGAGTTGAAAGTGGAAGAACTATGACTGTGCAAAATTAACAGCTCTCTGGCTCTAGCAGGTAACTGGAATCATTTTGAATAGAACACTTTTGAATTGCTATTTTGCTTTTTTTTTTTCTGCTTTTTTTCTTCTGGACTTTTTTCTCCCCTCCCATTTTTATCTTATATTTTGTCTTTTCTTTGTCTTCCCTGCTACCTTTTGAGATTTATAAGCTTAGAAACTGGGAAAATATAAAGACTTGCCAAATTGGGCTGGAATATAACTTATCTTGATGGATTGTAATTAACTTTGTGATATTATAACTGGAGAAGGAGAAGAAAAGAGGAAATTCTACAAGAACTGTTGGAATACTTTGGGAAAACTGTTGGGGACATTTGTGGGCCTAAATTACAAATAAATAAAACTAGATAGCCTATCCACCTAAGAGGAAAGAAGAAGAAGCAAAGGCGATCTGCAAGAGAAATGTTTGCCGTATAAAAGTTTGTGAGAGACATATTGTGGACCTAGTGAACCTCAATAGACTAATAAAAATTCTGTCTATTCCTATATAATATTGTTTTTAAAAAAAGAAAATGTGGAAGAGTGAAAATTTATACAAAGAGTATTTTTGAATGGATATTTCAGAGGATATTTGCATAGAAGTGGTAAAAAGAGAGATAGAGGAACCTAGCAGTGATGGTTTGGCCATAAATAGCCAATTGAAGTTGAGAGATAATTGGGAAGGCTTAGTGGAATACTTGGGGGTATGTTGTGAAATTATTGCTTATTTTGTGTGCTACTGAAAGATGAAGAAAACCACTTTGACCCTCTCTTCAGCAGTAGCGGCTGTCCCAAGCCCAATAAGCCAAACATCTCTGGACAACTTTTTATTGCTGGAAAGAAGCGCAATGCAAGCGGAAACAAATGCGATGTTCCAATCAATAAAGGAGTCAGTGGCCAAACTACATGAAAAAAATACAGAAAATGGACGACAAAGTAGAAAACATCCAATAAATAATGATAAGGAATGAAGAAAGAATTTAAAAAGTGGGAGAAAAATCAGAACAAACTGAAAAAAAAACTGAATGAAATGGATCAGAGATTAACACAAGAGGACAAGGGTCTGGAAGCATCAGTAATATCCCCGGAAATGGAAAAAGCTGAACATTTTCTAAGATTCCAAAACATAGAAGTAAGAAGACCTCCCTGATAAAATGAAAGGATTGTTGGCGGAAGTCTTGGAAGTAAGCAAGCAGTAATATCAGAGATGGATGAAGCCTTTTGGGTTCATACAGACTACATAAGGAGAAATAGACTACCCAGAGAAGTACATATTCAGTTCCTGAAAAAAACTATATATTGTATTTATAAGATAATAACTCTGTCTGTGGTAGGCACTTGTTGGATTGAGTAGCTCAGCAGTGGTTATTGCTAATCCAAAATCTAGATAAAGGAGGAGGGCTAGGAGTAGGACTAGCAATCTGCCCTGTAAAAACTTGACTGTTTTGGAAAAAGCAAGTAGAAACCAAAACCAGATCAAAACCAGCATGGCAACAGTTATCCATCCTTGATTATGGTGCTGGACCCCCCAAAAAAAAAAAAAAGGATGTTGAATATGCTGATTTGGTAGAAGCCTATTTCCTATCCCACCATGCATAATTTATCATTATTCAGGTCTATGCATCAATGGAAGAGGCCAAAGAAGCAGATAAATAGACTTTTATGTTTGGCACCAAGGGATGCTTAATGATATTACCAATCATGACATCAAATTGGTTATCGTAGACCTGAATACCTAGATTGATGGACAAAGACATAGCATAAAACACAACAAAGGGCCACACATTTTGGCTATACAAATGTGTTTATGAACATTCTATGTATCAGAAACACATTTGCCCACAAGCACATTCATTGGCAACAGGGTATTTTCCATGAGCAATGAAATTAACTATACAATGGAACCTTGGGTCACGAACATTTCTGTTTGCAACCAAATTAGGTGACGACCAGACTTTTTGGCAAAGTTTTGTTTCTGGTCACGAACATACCTTCGGGTAGCAAACAGCCACAGCGATTTACCCTTCAGTGCCATTTTTCTTTTCCTGCGCATGCACAGATGGCCTTGGTCATGACCAAATCGGGTTGTTACCATAGTCCTGGAACATATTATGGTCGCGACTTGAAGTTCCACTGTATATGCATTTGTGGTCAGTGGCACTTGGTGTTGCTTCACTTACACTTTCACTAGGGTGCAGATGTGAACTCAGGCCATTATCTGGTCATAGCATCACTCCGACTTAGGTTCATGAAAATCCTTTTGCAACCAAGAAATTGAAGGATGCTGCAGTAATTGCCAGTTCCAACTTAAATTGACCAACACATTTCAATAGTTACTGCAAGACCACATTTTAAACAGGCCATTGTCAATAGCAACAACATACTAATAGGACATCAAGGTTCATGGAGAATGATGGATTCAAGATGGTACCTGGAATCTCACTGACAAGCACAGGATTGCGTAAGGTCAAAGGGATCAGACACTGAAAGAAGAGCAGTAGAGGACAAATACAGAGAACAGGACTCCCAGGTTAAGCTGGCCCAGAAAGTACATGTGGCTGGAAGGCCAGGATACTGAAGCCAAAGAGGCATCAGATAGGAATGATATAGATACTACATCAAATTGTTTGTGATTTAACCAATGTGAGTGCCAGTCTTAATGTTCCAATTAAAAACAAGAATGGGAAACTTTTGCTCACAAAGAACAAGAGATGAGATGGGTAGAACACGTCAAAGAAACCTTGAACCAGCCAATTCCAGTATGATCTATGATTTCATTAATGCTGATTCCATTGCATTAATGGACATTGAATTGGGCATGATTGCAACCTACAAAGTTTTACATGCAGTTAGAGCACTGAAGAATAATGAAGCTATTGGCTTAGACCAGATCCCAGTGGAACTCCTGAAAGCTGGCAGAGATAGAGATGACCAGGTTGTTAAACATGTATTGCTGCACACTATGCATTCCTGATAATTGGCGTAAGGGGGTTACTATTAAATTTCCAAGAAAATGTATCTTTTTTTCCTGTATCTGGCAACACGTTCTCAATTATTCTCCTTAGGCACTCTCAAGCAGCAATTAGTAAAATACTGCAGGAGGAACAGGTTGAGTTTCATCATGGCCAGTCATGCCCTGAACAAATGCTCATACTATGCAACATTACTGAGCATTACATCAGTTCCAGAGATCACTTGCCATAAATTTTATAAAGTTCAGGAAGGCTTTTGATATCATGTGAAAACTCCCTGTGGAACATCTTTAGAAAATATAGAATCCCAGATCAATTTATTAACATCTTCAAAAATCTCTATCATAACAGCTGCTGTGTAAAGAAAGGTTCATAGTGGAGCCACTAACTTTTTTAACATTTAGACTAGTATTACACAGATCTGCATTTTATCACCCTTTTTCTTTCTCCTTGCATAGACTTTGTTTTGCAGAAAGCAATGAATAGATCAAACACTGGAATTTCCTGGAAGAATCACACAAGGATCCCAGGCCTTGATTTTGCTGCTGAGGTTGATTTGTTGTCAGAAATGAGTACCTTCTTGTAGGACATGACTACCAACTTAGATACTGAGGCTAGAAAAGCAGAACAACGTATTAGTGTGGATAAGACCAAAGTCATATTGATTGGGAGTCACCTTCCTAACAGACTAATCACAACTGACCAACAATTAATAAAAATGGCCAACAGTTTAAATACTTCAGTAGCATCTTATCACAAGATGGCAGCACAGATGTAGATGCGAAACACAGAACTTGTAAAGCTTCAGCAACACAGCGCTTACGACTTATTTGGTCAGCTCCAAAAATAAGATAGGAAGACCAAGTTACAGCTTTAGAAGACAATCATTGTACCAACAGCGAACTACGCCAGTGAAACATGGGCAATAACAGCATGCACAGCACAAAATCTCAATGTGTTCCATCAGCATTACTTATGAAGAATTCTGGATATCATGACAATGTCACCAAAGAAGAAATATTGCAATGGAATGGATTCAGGAAATTGCAGGCCATTGTGACGAAATGTCAAATGATTTAACTGGCCATATTTTTTGCCGGCCACAACATCAATACCTGAAAAATGCTGTACGATGGAAGCTGCCAGATGAAAAGTGAAGGTAGGGCAGACCATGCAAAACTTGGCATCAGATGTTAAAAGATGACTTGTGGACAGTGGACATCAAATGGGAAGATGCTGAAGATGTTGACATGGATAGAATTCATTGTAATAAACTTATTACTTTATGTGAGTCATGCAAAAAGAACCAATGATGATGATGATGATGGTGACATAATAATAAACCCTGACCCAGATTAAACAACTGGAATCAGAAGACAAAAATAAAAATGACAACACACCATACTTTGCACCCAAAAAGTGATATTGATCAACTGGGTTTGCTAAGAACTGAAAAAGACTTAACAGGTGAAAACAACTGGGGAGAAAGAATTTACAGAATAACACGCTTGGAAGATATATTGGAGGTCTTCTAGTCCAACCCTCTGCTCAAGCAGGAATCCCTGTATCATTTCAGACAAATGGTTGTCTGGTCTCTTTTTAAAAGCCTCCAATGATGGAGCACCCAGAACTTTTGAAGGCAAGCCATTTCACTGGTTGTTGTTCTCACTGCCAGGAAATTTCTCCTTAGTTCTAGGTTGCTTCTCTCCTTGATTAGTTTCCAACCATTGTTTCTTGTCTTGCATTCTAGTGCTTTGGGAAAAAAGGCAGCCTCTCAAATATTAGAACAATGTTATCATGTCTTCTCTAATCCTTCTTTTCACAATACTAAATATATCCAATTCCTGCAACCATTTTTCTTATCTTTTAGTGTTCAACTTCCTAATCATCTTTGTTGCTCTTCTTTGCACGCTTTTTTCCAAAGTCTCAACATCTTTTTTTATTGTGGTAACCAAAACTGGATGCAGTATTCCAAGTATGGCCATACTAAGGCTTTGTAAAGTGGTACTAATACTTCATGTGATCTTGCTTCTATTCCTCTATTAATGCAGCCTGTCTCTTTTCAACAGCTTGAAACTTTATATTAAATGTTACTTTAGGTTCTTGCTTAGAACATGAATTACTAAATTTCATCAGCCTTAGATTGTCAATCTAATTGTAGATTACCCATAGATAATAATACTGACTGGCAAAAAAAAAAAAAAGAAAACTGCAAAAGTGATGGTGCTGTGAGTGAAATTCCAACACATTTGGAGCACCACTTGAACACCATAAGCAGTAACAAAATTACGTTCAGTCAGTTGCAAAAGGCAGTTTTATTTGAAACAGTTTACATCAAGCAACAAAATATTTAATAAGATTAAACAACATTTCCTAAGTCCTTGGGAAGAACTCAATAGGTGGACAAGAATGCCGAATCTAAACAATTGGCTGACTGAATTCAACAATAATGGAATTTAAAAAAAATAAAAGTATCCAACCCACTTTGAAAGTTGACTGTGACTACTTTGGGAATATGGTCAACACTGTATTCAATGGTTCTTGGGCTGATGAAAGTTGGTCACCCATGGTTGAGAACATAAAATGAATCGACATTTTTAGAGGCAATACTGCGTCCATTACTTGTACAACAAAATACAGTAATGAGGGTGAACAGATACTAAGGACACAGATAGTTCATGTATTTTTTTTAGTTTTCAGTAATTACATTTTTTATTTTTGTGTATATAACAATTTTCTATGCATGTTCTTTTTTGTAAGTTTAGTTAGAAGTGTGTTTATAGAATCATGCACCTCTTAGCAATGGATATAAGAAATACAAAGCAGCCAAAAGCAGACCTCTCTACAAACCTCTCTTCTCTTGCTTGTCTCAGCTCTTCTCTTTTATCTAGATAATTTTGACTAAAAAAGAGATATGCACAAAGTTACAGGTAAAATAAAAACAACAAGAAAGAATAAATTAAGCAAGACAAAGGAAGAACAAATGAATTAAAAGCAACTAAATTTTTAGTCATTTTCTACATGAAAATATAGCATGACTTGAGTATACCCTCTTATTTAGTACTGTGTTTTCTTGCAATGGGTTGGTCACTAAATAAAATGGCTGCTAAGTAAACAGTGGCTGAGAGAGACAGAAATGTTGATAAGATCATTGGTTGCTGTCCCCTCATTTGGATCAAGTTCTGTGTCCTATGCTGAACCTATTTTTTCTTTTTTGATCCCCCAACAGAGTGGAAACATTGCGTAAATAAGGCATCCCTGAGGTGCAGTGTAGCCATTCCTAATACATGCTAATCATAAGTTAACAAGCTTAGTTCTGGGACTTTAATTAATTAATTAAAACCTTTGGCCTGTTTCAACCGCTGTCAAAAATTGATGGACCTTAATCAGATTCACAGTGAAGGCTTTTGTTGTCCTAAATGGTTGGAAAATGAATTTTGTATTACTGTTTACTACATTTTTATATATTTTTATATATTCTTCTGGAGAAAACTAAAGCTGCATGGCACTGTGAACCAAAAATAACCAGCCTGGAGTTCACTTGGTGCATATTAAAGGTCTTCTAGCTTGTGTGGTCATGGCAAATGCGGGAAGAGAAATAACTCATTTCTTCTTTCATTTTCTTGCTGAAAACTAGAATAATTCTTTTAAAAGAACATCTCCTTTCAAGTGTTCAAATAAAAGTTTTAAGAGCTTCTTACATTATACAATTCAAAATTATGTTTAAAATCACAGTGAATTTTGACCGTGAATATGAAGTAACCCACAGGTTTTCTTATGAAAGCCATTTGCAGTTATTCATATTTAGTTTTATTATTAAGTGACATTATATCAAATTTTATATCTGAAATCCTTGTTGGGAGATGTTAAAGATAGCTTTTTATGTATATTCAAACTTATTGAATGTTACTCTAATCAGAAAAATCTTTTACCCCAAGAATTAGAATTTCTTCCCATTGAGAAATGCAAAATTTAAATATATTTCCTAAGCAAGTAATACATACATATATACACACTTTTACATTCTCTCTCTTTCTCCCGCCCCCCTTCTGTGTGTGTGTTTGTGTGTGTGTGTGTGTGTGTGTGTGATGGGGGGAGGCAAATACTTGGGTAAATGTCTAGTTCTCTCACACATACCTCAGTTGCCTTGTATGACTATAAAATCTAATCTTGAGATTTTACAGCAGAGTTCCCAGTTTTCTTAGATGGAAAAATACAAATCAGTGTGGAGATATTAATAGGTAGCAAATATTTTTTAAATCTAACACATTCATTAAGGTAAAAAATGATTAAAGAATTGTTGCTTACTTGAATTTGTTTCTCTCTTCACGTTCTATTCTTTGCAGCCTCTCCTCTCTCTCTTGACGTCTCCGTTCTCTTTCTACTGCCAAGGACTCTTGGTGTTGCCTATATGATGATGTAAGGAGACCACCCAAAGATGTCCTATAAGAGAAGTAGAAAAATTCATTGACTTAAAATAAACTATCGCCTTCATTGTATTTTCCTAATTAAAGAAATTTTGTTAATTAAGTCATATTATATATATATATATATATATATATATATATATATATATATATATATATATGCATATGCATATATGTGTGTGTGTGTGTTTTCTGAGGTTCTCATGGTATTTGTATGTGGATCTTTGGTTATTCGGTTTTCTCCCGCGTAAGATTGGAAGCCTGAAGATGATGAATGAGACTTCATCGAAACGTTGCCTAGATACTTCCAATCTTACGCGGGAGAAAACCCGAATAACCAAAGATCCATATATATATATTTTGGCAGTTCGATTCTCACCGGCTCAAGATTGACTCAGCCTTCCATCCTTCTGAGGTTGGTAAAATGAGGACCCAGATTGTTGGGGACAATATGCTGACTCTGCAACTGCTTAGAGTGGGCTGTGAAAGCACTGTGAATATACATTTAAGTACTATTGCTATATATTATATATTATTATATAAATTGTATATTATACAATTTATATAAGATCATACATTTTATTGCCTAGATGGTAAACTTTAATTGCCCTGAACTGCTTTTATTGCGTTGAACTACAATTATCATTCTACCTTCTTTTGTGAATTACAAATTTTAAATATGTTTTAAATATTTTGTGGACTGCCTTGTATTATCTTTTTATTCCATGTGTGTGTGTGTGTGTGTGTGTGTGTGTGTGTGTGTATGTGTATGTGTGTTTAAGTATATATAATATTTTTACACTAACAAGCTGATATTTCTTTTTTTAACTTTCATCTGAGATACTATTTTTTTCTTTTAAGCTGAAATTTTGTTTTACTTTCATATTCATTTGTCATTTTTAATACATGTGCTTTGTTTTACTTTGCAAATTTTATTCATCTGTCATTTTCAATACATGTGTGGATTATATCAAGAGAGCAAGATTAGCTACAGAAGGGAACAAAAAGAGAACTTGTACTCCTACAACAGAGGTGAAAAGTGGCACAGCTGACATGGCCCAACTGAGAGGCAGTCCAGTTGATAGGTGGCCTAGCTGAGAGGCAGCTTAGTGTCCCAACTGAGAGGTGTCCTGGTGACCCATTTGAGAGAAGGGGCAGCAGCTGAGCTGATAGTGCAGCCGTGACATTTGAGTGGAGGCAGTGTGATGCAAATGGAGGCCCCTGAGCAGTGGTGAAATGGAGCTAGGTGGTAGCACAACAGCAGCTGTGAGCAACAAAGCAGACCGTGAGCAGCAGCGGTGCAGAGGTACATGACACAGGAGTGAAGTGACCAGAGCTGTGACTAAGAGCAGCACAATGGACCAGCAACGGCTGAGAGTAGCACAGAGGACCAACTGCGCAGTGGTGCTCACAATAGCAACTGAGAGCAGCACGATGGACCAGCAATGGCTTAGCTGAGAGCAGCGCAGAGGACCAACTGAGCAGCAGTGCCCACAGCAGCGAGAGACAGCAGTACGGCTGTCAGACCAGTAACAGCTGAGAGCAGTGTGGTGGATCACCTAAGCAGAGTGCTCACATCAGCACATCGTACCTGAAATTACCTGGCCAGGCAACCAAACAGCAACAAAGCAGGGAAAAAAGGATCAGTACACACTTGTAAACAGGAAGGAAAGGAATAAATTTCCAAGGCAGGGAGTAGAGGACTAAGAGCAAAGGATCTCCTAGAAAACTGCCCGAAATTCCCAGCCCCCAAAAGAAGTGCATATTACTTCAAAAAGGGCCAGGAACTCTTGTAAATTCTTAAATTTTTAAAACCTATAAATTCCTTTTTTTAAAAAACCCTTTTTCAAAAAATTTAATTTCTTTTCTTTTTTCAACTCTTAAATATCATTTTTAATTTTAAATACTTTTTTAAAAAAATTTAAATTTTAAAATTTCAAATTTTCAAGACTAAGAACAAAAGATCAAGAACACTTGTAAACTGACATGTTGCAATAGGAAAAATATGTAATTTCTAGAATTAAAAAAAATTAACAAAGAAAAATGTCATGGAAATAGAGACTGACACTATAGTGACTTGCAAAGTGTATCATATGTTTCAGCTTATGCCCACAGAAGACCCAAAGTATGTATATATCAAATGTAAACTACTTGAATTACTAGAAGAAAAACTAAAAGGTTTAGAGCAGTGATGGTGAACCTTTTGGTCCCATATGCCTAAAGCATATGTGTGCATACCCAAAATGCAAGGCCCTCCCACATTCATGCACTGTCTCATGCAGGTGCATGGCCCCTCTCTGCACTTGTATGCTCTCTATGAATGTGTGGCCCCACATGCACCCCTGCATGCGCCCTGTCTCCTGTGCAGGCACGGCAGAGACCTGAAGGCCAGCTGGCCAGTGGGAAACGTGCACACATGCATGGTGCGGCTGAGCTGGGGCAACAGCATGTGTGCCCACAGAAAGTGTTCTGTGTGCCACCACACATGCCATAGGTTTGCCACCACAGGTCTAGAAGCAACTCTAGCTACTCTGAAACTCCATGAACAAAGCAAGAAATCCCAACCTAAACAAGAAGACTACACCAAAATAAAACACAATAGAGAACAAACAGCTTCCATAAAAAAATGACCCTACATATGCACCTAAAGAGCAAGACCGATCGAAACATGTCATTTTTAGAAGAAACAACAACTAAGGGCAAAGACCTTACCCTTACTAGATATCCTAGCCCACTCCAATGAAACCCCTCTGGAACTGAACAATCACTTTCATAGCCTCCCCCTGGAAGAAAATATGTGGACACTCACAACAGAGCATTCACCAAGAGTTTCTAAAAAAGAGGCGCAACCCAGCATTCTTGCAACAGGAAGAAAAATATACCAGACTTCTCTAGAGAAAAAAAGCAAATATTGATGATAGGAGATTCAATTCTATGGGGAACAAAAACTATAGTCTGCAATAAATCTAGGGAGGTATATTGTCTCCCTGGAGCAAAAATCAAAGATGTAACTGAATATTTTACTAAAATAATCAACTACATAGATTACTACCCTTTCTTCTCCTTCATGTGAGGACCAATGGCACAACACTGAATCTGAAAACAATAATAAGACATTATAAAGAGCTAGAGAAAAAAGTTAAAGACTTAGGAGCACAAGAGGTGTTTTCATCTATACTTCCAACAAAAGGCGAACATTCAATGAGGGAGCAAAGGATTTTAGAAATGAACCACTGGCTTAGAAACTAGTGTCGTCAATGGATCTTTGGCTTCCTAGACCATGGTTTGCATTACCTACTAGAAGGGCTACTGGCAAGGGATGGACTGCACTTCATAAGAACTGGAAAAAATATATTTGTAAAATGACTGGCCATCTTATCAAAAGCACTTTAAACTAAAATTGAAGGGGGAGAGGGCCAATGTTCATGACCTTTAGAACCTTAATCCAAGCAACTACTAGATAACCAATCAATAAGGAGATAGGGAGTAAAGAGAAAGAAGAAATAAAAAAAGAAAAGAAAAATCTCAGTTACAAAGTAGGAGATATAAGAAACATATACAAGATACATAAATGAGTCAAATGCATATACATTAATACTCAAAAGTTTAGGGGACAAACAGGGTGAACTTGAAGTATTAGTACATGAAGGCAGATATGATATAGTTGTCATCAATGAAACTTGGTGGGATGAAACTCATGAAACAATTCTTGGTTGGATAAACAGAGGAACAGAATCAGAATCACATGAAGTATTAGTACCACTTTATAAAGTCTTAATAAAACATCTGGAAAACTGCATCCAATTTTGATCACTACATAAAAAAACCCATTGGAGACTTTGGAAAAAGTGCAAAGAGCAACTAGGATGATTAAGGACCTGGAGACAAAATAGTATGAAGAAAAGTTGGAGGAATTGGGTAGGGCAAATATAGAGAAAAGAAGTACTAGGGGTGACTTGATAGCAGTATTCCAGTATTTGAGGTGCTGCTACAAAGAAGAGGTAGACTTATTTTGCAAAGCACCAGAAGGCAAGTCAAGAAACAACAGAAAGTAATGAAGGAGAGAAGCAACTTGGAATTAAGGAGAAATTTAACAGTGAGGACAATTAACTAGTGGAACAGATGGCCTTTAGAAATTGTAACAGCTTCATCACTGAAGTTTAAAAAAAAACATTAGACAGCCATCTATCTGAAATGGTATAGGGTCTCCTGCTTGAGCAGGGGGTGGGGCTAGAAGATCTCTAAGGATGTTTCCAGCTCTGTTCTGATCTGAGAAGTAGAAATATTCATTGTTTTAAAATAAACTATCACCTTCACTATATTTTTCTAAAGAAATTTTGTTAATTAAATCATGAATACTGCAGACTATTCTTTCATCAGTTATTGTGCCTCTAAATAGTATTGTTTCCTTTATTATTTATAAAATACAATGATTTCCTAGCTCTTACTAAAATATGAATGAGCAATTGTATATCCTCTGACTGGATTTTAGCTTTTAAATAAGAATAGTGCTTTAAGTAAATTAAGAAAAGGAATTTATTCAATACTTTTTGCTAAGTCATTACACATTGTTTCACTAATTTAGTAAAGAATTAATGTTCCTATTTCTTTGATATTCATTCCACGTGAATAATGTAATTTGTAATTGTATTTCTAAAAGTAACTCTTGTATGAAGCAGTATATAAGTCTAAGTGGTTTTGCTATTATTATAATATGGATGTGGGCCACCAATTTGATAGAAGTTACCAATTATCTGGTTCCTGAGACTTAGAAACGTATCTTCAATCTTGTATATTATCATTATTGTTTTAAGCAGGGGTGGGATTCAACCAGTGTTAATACCAGTTCAGTAATTATGTTTTAGGTTAATCTCTGTGCAATTTCACCCATTAGTTCCCATTGGCCTTTATGGGCAATACAGAACACTATTAGATTGACCTATACATTTCAGATTGCTCGTATTAGGCAATTTTAGATATTCTACTCCATAATGGATATATGAGGAAGGCAGTTCATCAAATTTAGATGAAACTCTTGTGCATATTCAGTATACTCAAAAATGAATTTGATCTGAATAATAAATATGTGCAGACTTCAACTTGGAATTTTTAGTAAATATCACAAAAACAGCATGCTTAAATACAGATAGTTAAAAACATTTAAATTATTTATCAATATTTAATTTTTTTAATCTTGCCTTTATTACAAGTAATATACACAATACTGTACTACTTCCTCCTCTTATTTTTCTCACAATATCAACCCTATGATACTACAAAAACTCTCACTGTATTGATCTATTTGTTCCTTTGGGTTAGTCTAAAGGAGGCATTACACTCCCAACAATTTTTGAATTAAGTATCTAAAAGCTGCTAATTTATCTGGAATCCATGACTCCTTTGGAATTAATTTCCATCAGGTTAGGTTAGTTCTATTTCCAAATTGCAGCCATTTTAGCATTCTTATAGTCATGTGATTGTTGTAGTTATGTGCTTCCTCCCAGCATCCTACAAGCAAAGGCAACGAGGAAGCTGGCAGAGAGTTGGAAGTCACTTCCATTCCCACTGCTTTTTTGCCAGCCCTTGGCTATTCTATTTATCTGTATAAATAAGTAAATATTGGATTATTATTTTGGGAGGAGGGGAGAAGGGACGGAGCGAGAGAGAGGGAGGGAGGGAGAAAGAATTACCTGTTTTCTCTGAACTCTTCTGCCTCCTTTTCTTTCATTGCTGTTTGAGGCTCTTCAACATCATAAGAGAAGAGGTGAAAGGGACTATGTGGTAAATAAGGTAATTTCTCAACATTTGGAGATGTCTTTGGAGTAACACATGATGAATTTTGGGAAATAATTTTGAAAGATGAGGAGGGTGATGAATGATGAGAAAAAGGATGCAAAGCAACTGAATCAAGGGATGATGAGCTACTGGAAATATTTGTTCTACAGTTCATGGGAAGCCTTTCATCCTGAGAAATAACACTTGAGATGACTGAAGTATCAGAATTCTGTGGAGCATGTTTAACCTTCCGTATTTCTGAAAACCCACTAGATTGAAAAGACAGATAAGGAAAAGTAAAAAAAGAAGAGAAATTGTATTATGCAAGTATCTCAAAAACAGATTATGCTGAAAGCAAAGAGATAGTAGTAGTATATAGTAGAAATTTAGTTATACACTTATTTATCTGTCAGGAAGACAGAGAGAACTCTTGTTAGAATTGACTTTTTTATTTTTAAACCATGTTATGGACATTCTCATAAAATGTCTACGTATTTCAGATTGCCAGTTCAAAAAAAGTCTCATGTGATATGTTCCTGTAGTCCAGAGGTGGAAAACTATGGCTCCTTTACGACTTGTGGATTTCAACTCCCAGAATTCCTGAGATAACATGGCTGGCTCAGGAATTCTGGGAGTTGAAGTTCACAAATCATAAAAGGGCCATTGTTTTCCATCCCTGCTGGAGATAAATAATAAAATACTTTACAGAAAGGAAATTGGTAACGTTTTTGTAAGGTTTATTCTAGAACACAAGTGTCAAACTTGCTGTGTCATATGGCTGTCATGTGACGTTTTTCCCCTTTGCGGAGCCTGCGCATGATACATCTGGCCTGCGGGCCACCAGTTTGGCACCCCTTTCTAGAACATAGAATTATAGGGCTGGAAGCAATCTCAGAGGTTTTCTAATCCAAATCCCCTGCTCAAGGCAGGAGACCTTATACAATTGTAGTCAAATGGTTGTCCAATCTATTTTTGAAAACCTACATTGATGGACATTCCACAAGCTATTCCATTGATTAATTATTTGGCCAGAAATTTCTCCTTACTTTTTAACAAGATAGTTGGTCTCAATTCCTGGTAATCTCTGGAAAAATCTATATAGTTTCTTGGTAACATTTTCTTAAGTGGTTTGCCATTGCCCTTTTCCAAAAGCTGGGAGAAACTTGGCAAAAGTCATCCAGCAAAGAAGGAGCAGAACTCGGGCTCTTGTTTTTAGCTGGTGCTTTAATCACCAAACCCAATGGCTTTATGTTATCTACTACTTCCAAAACGGTTTTTAAATCCCACCTTCTTTTTTGAAGGTAAAAATTAACCACTAAGCTATAGCTATCTTTTATTTTAATCTTTATAAAGGACAGCACTTTTATTTGTTAAATATCAGCTTCGCATATCAATTTTGTCTAAAAGGCATTTTATAAAGGTCAGGTAGGAAATACCATGGGCATACTGGTGTTTATTGAAACTGTGATATCTATTCATGTCCTTGAAGAAAACTTCCCAAAGTAAGTTCACTGTGGTATTTATAAGTTTGCCTTTCCCGCTTAGAAATACTTGAGAATTCCAGAAAATAACATCTAACATTCAGATGGTGTCAGCTGACACACAATATTTGGGAGAAATAATATATATATATTAATTATATGAAATGATATTATGCTCCCCGCCCCAGCTATCAGAGAAAAAGGTCCACCAGAGAAGTAAAGTTCCCAAATTTGGGAGTTTTGCAGTACTATAGTTGCTCTGTTAAAGAAGCTCTATTAGAGATGAGGAATTAAAAGAGAAAACAAACCAAATATCAATGAAAAAGGGAGGAGGGAAACATCTTGGTTCTGGCAAGCTTTTGTCCTAGTTATACTGAGGAATTTAGGAAACCTAATTTTCTTCCATTGCTTTTGTTTTGTTAAAAAGAATACACAATTAAGAAATAGATTTATTCCAATTGAATTATGGTAAAGTAAAAACACTGAAACCAATGGAACAAGTCAATCATGACCATTTTACATGGGTATACTTTTAACCATAATTAAATCTGGTTACAAACCAATACATGTACAATTATGTGTGGGTTTAATTTTAGTAAAATGCATATTCTAGCAATACACTATAATATTGCAAATGTTTATTGTTAGTTGCTTCAATAAATGTTGATGTTACTGGGACCATGATCCTAGTACCTGGCATTGACCTGCCCCGTAGCCTCTTCCTCCCTCTCATCCTCTGTACCAGGCTCTATGACTGGCTGTTCTTCATCCTTGTCATAAGCCTTCTCTCTAGGACAAAACAAGGCATGCAAGTTGGACAGCAACACAAGACACATTAAGAGATCTAGGGAGATATTATCAGCGAAACAAAATAAAACTAGAAATGAAAGAAAAGAAGGATAGAAATAAACATGGACTATATCTGCTAATAAAATGAGATGCAAAGGAGACTGGAATGAAGTAGATTTAGGGACTCAAACATTCAATTCTCAGTTTCTGGGGACCTGATTGATTCTGATTCTGGGGACACAGTGAATAACAAGAAAAGATTATCTGTGTATATAAAATGCCATGAAGGGATGGAGATACAAGGGAGATAATGAATTATCTGTCAAGTGAATTGTGTTCGGGTGATTTTAGCAAACAAGCCACCACTGAGTTTTGGGAACTGAAGATAATTTTAATATTTGTTTCAAGTGACCATGTTTATTATTGTCAGTGTCACATAACTTATTTCATGATAGTGTACTTTAGTTGTTATTTCTTTTATCTGCTCATCATTCACTCTACTTTTTTATTTTGCTTTACTTTCTTCCTATGGATCTTCTTTTCCAACACTTTTATTCAAAACATGTTTTTGAAATAATCTTTCCTATTATATTGATCTTATACATCATAAATTTGGTTCATTTTGTAATTTTCTACTTTGTGTTGGTAGTTTGGTATACTCTTATTACATCTTACATATTTCCTCTTCCTAACTCAGTGTTGGCTCTGTTATTAATATAAGTACAGTTTTAAACCTTTTGTCTTATTACATCATCTCTTTAAGTGACATTATCCATTATATACAACAGTATCATCAATTAACTTCTTTCATATTAAGTTCTTTTCTGTATTAGGAATTCTCTTGTAGTGAATGTGTGGTAAGATATATATTGTTCACTCCTTTTTTTAGTGTATCATACTATTATTGCAGCAATGTGCCTACATTTGGAGAACTCGTGCAAAATTTCAGTTCTTAAGTTATCATTCTTATAGAAATCTATGAGTTTAGTTCTCTATAAGTTTACACAGAAATTAATCTTATAGTATGATTATGATTTACTCTGCCTGCTGTTAGTGAATATGTGCTGATCCATTTTTGTGCATTGACTATCATGTGAATGCCAAAATCTGTGGTAGATGACAGCTGATAGCAGTCCACACATATGTAGTCACAAACAAACATACACATGTACACACATGTACACACACACAGAGTCCTTCAGCTGATAATGAAGCTTCATGCAGAATAATGGTAATTTGGGGATTCTCATCGCTACTCATGAGGATTAAACAGGAATGTAACCTGCCCTTTTATTACTCAACTTCACCTTTGTAATCATCAACAGAAAACCACACTGCCCCCCCTCCCGTTCTCTTTGAAAGTGAGCAACATTTTGAAGTCAAGGAAATCCTAGAGTCTAACCTCTATAGAGGCAAACTCCAATATATAATTCTAAGGAAACACTTACCCCCTTCTGATACCGAATGGGTGGCTGTGCCACATGTACAAATTTATTGCATAAATTTCACACCCTGTACCCTCACAAGTCACAGTGAATGCCATACATTAATAACCTTGCTCTTATTTTCTTTTCCAAGTTTAACCTTTTTTCCAAAGGAGGCAATTGAATGTTATGCTTCATGCTTATGCTCTGCTATTGCATGTGCCAGTTTGCCATGAACTCTGGGGAGACTAGATGGGAAGGGAGAGAATTCAGGGTAACAAGTTCACTGTATCTTCCAGAGATGCAACTTCAAGATCAAATGGCTGAGAACAGACTGCAACTGCATTCCACATATGCAGCTACCATTCCAAAAATAATCTCTTTTGAGTTTGATTGGACAACAGGACCCAGCATGGGAATATACCTAAGGGGGGAAAAGTTACTTTCGGGGATTTTGGCACATGCTTTTCATGTCTGGCTTTCCTCTACTGTATTTCACTTGACCTTTCTCAACAAATGGAGTCAGGGATTGTTCTTGCTTAAAGGTTCAAGTTGAGGCAGATCTGACACTGACTCGTTAGGTCTGCTTGTTACATCTAATTGAAGAAGTTCACCCAAATTTTTAAAAGGACAAAATATGTATGCCTCCTTCTATTTCATCTAAACCAACATAAATACATGACTTACATGAGTGCCAATCAAATTTCTACCTTAGTCATTACATGACATTTGCTTTTCAATACGAAACATAGACTATAGAATATTAGTTGGAAGGGACCACGGAAGTCTTCTAGTCCAATTCACAACTTGAGCAGGAGATTTTATATTATTTCAGATAAATGATTGTCCAGTCTTTTTGTAAGCCTCCAATGATGGAGCACCCACAACATTGGAAGGTAAGCTGTTCCATTGGTTGATTTCTCTCACCATTGGGAAATTTCTCCTAAGTTCTAGATTGCTTCTCTTCTTGATTAGTTTCTATCTATTGTTCCTCATCTTGCTTTTTGGTACTTTGGAAAATAGTTTGACCCCCGCGTCTTTGTAGGAACCCTTCAAATATTGGAACACTCCTAGACCTTCTTTTCATTAAACTAAACATATCCATTTCATGTAACTGTTCTTTGTATGTTTTAGCCTCCAGCTCCTAATCATTCTTGTGGCTCTTCTCTGCACTCTTTTCAGAGTCTCAACATCTTTTTGATATTGTGGTGACCAGAACTGGATGCAGTACTCCAAGTATGGACTTACTAAGGTTTTGTAAAGCGGTACCATAACTTCATGTTATCTTGATTTTATCTCTCTATTAATGCAACCTAGGATTGCACTGGCCTTTTTGGCGGCGGCTGCATACTGTTGGTTTTAATGATTGGCCACTAGGACTCCAAGATCCCCCTCACAATTATTGGCATGAAGCCAAGTTTCACCTAGCCTGTACTGATACAGTGGATTTTTTTTTTTTGGTAAACCAATATACAGTATTATATTGTAAATGCATATATTGTAATATATTATGTATACAATATTTTGCAATTGCACAATGTTTTATGCTTATTATCACAAGAATAAAATAGAATTATTTATTGGCCAAGTGCGATTTGACACACAATAAATTTGTTTCTGGTATGTACGTTCAATGTACATATAAACAGCAAGTAATAGGTCATAAATCATAAATCATAGTTATAATTGTTAATCGTGTTACAAATAAAAATTGATAAATTGTAAGAAACCAACACAAGATAGTAAGAAAGATGAGAAATGAGACAGTGCTGTGGGAATTAAGTGTTCAGCAGAGTGACGGCACACCACAGGGGAAAAACTATCTTTGTCTAGTTGTTGTGACATGAAATGTTCTATAGTGGCGTCCTGAGGGGAGAAGTTGCAACAGTTTATGTTTAAAGTTTAGGATTTACACACAGGGATAGAAAATGATACTGGAGTTCAAGTCACTCTTATTCCTGCTCAAAGCCACACACTTAATCAAACACACACTTGAAAGTCGTACAGGGGTAAATAGATTTCTAATTAAGAGTATTCCTACCTATAATAATAAATACACATATATACATTTATATATTCATCATTATGGGTAGGAATACCATGCCCTAGAATTGGACACAAATGATAGTGAAACCTTTACTTTTATATTTTATATACAGCATTTGTGTACACACATACACACACACAAACACACTAGACCAGATCCAGAAAAATGGATTTGAAACTGGATGACCAACTGCACTCAACATGTAGTCCTCAGTAGAACTGAATCTACATTCAGCGAAGCATGCTGTGGGTACCAACAAGGTTCTGTCTTAGGTCTAGTATTCCCCAGCATCATCATAAATGATTTAGATGAAAGGCTATAAGGAGAATAATCAAATTTGCAGAGAACAACAAGCTGAGGTGAGCAGCCAATACTTTAGAACAGGGGTGTCAAACTCATGTTGTCATGGCAGCATCATGTGACATATCGGGACTTTTTCCCCCTTTGCTAAACCAGGCATGGGCGTGGCTAGCACGTGAAGCATCCGGCCCATGGGCCGGGAGTTTGACAGCCCTGCTCTAAAAGATAGACTTCTTAATGCACTTGAATATCCAACAAGATGCAATTTTGTGAGAAAAGAGATTTACCCTTAGGTAGAAAAAATAAATGGACAAGTATAGATGGTACCTGGCTCAACAACAGTAACTGTGAAAGAAATCTGGGACTCCTAGCGGACAATAAATTAAGTATAAGCCAGCACTGTGCCTCAGCTGTCAGAAAGCCCAATGCAGTCCTGCAGGCTCCATCAACAGAGGGATAATATCAAGACCATGTGAAGTATTAGCACTGTGTTATACTGCATTGATAAGACCACACTTGGAATGCTGTATAGTTTTGGTCACCACTATGCAAAAAAAAGATGCTGAGCTCCTAGAAACTGCAGAAGAGAAGCAATGAAAATGATTAGGGAACTGAAGACTAAAACATGATGAATGGTTGCAGGATATGTCTAGTCTAACAGAAAGACGACTAGGAATGACATGATAACGGTCTTCCAATAATTGAGATGCTGTCACAGAACAGAGAAGATCAATCTATTTTCCAAACCACTTGAGGGCAAGATTAAAAAGCAGCAGATGAGTTATCAATTTATAACTAAGGAGAAATTTCCTGGTAGTGAGAACAATTAATCAGTGGAATGGTTTGCTTCCAAAAATTATGAATGCTCCATCATTGGAAGAAGAAATTGGATTGCCATTTGTCTGAAATGGTTTATAGGTTTCCTGCTTGAGCAGGGGAAATTGAACTAGAAGATTCCAAGATCTCTTCCAACTGATATTCTGTACTCTAAGCAGGCTTCCCTCTGCAGAGAACTCATGATTCAAACTTTACATACAAACTGATTTAACAAGTACTTAGACCCAATGAGAAAGAGGCAATGTTATAAAAAGCAGACCGCTGATATTTCCCATTTTACTCTCTTGATTTTCAAATTTGATTTTCAAATTTGAAAATTATTGTACCATAAATATTTATGGTGAAACATCTTCCCACCCATATACCAAATTTTTAAAATGAAAGTAAATTTGTGAAATATTTTTTTTTTTATGTAAAGTGTATGCTTCAAGTTGAAATATGTACCAAGACTACTGTAAATGCAGCAAAGGGAGTGATGGCACATTGGTTAAAGATGCTGAGCTTGTCAGCTGGAAAGCCTGGGTTCAAGACCCAAGTTCCACATAACGAGGTGAATTCTTGTTACTTACCCCTGCTCTTGCCTATCTAGAAGTTCAAAAACATATAAATGCAGTTAGATTAATATCCAACTTCAGTGGGAAGGTAATAATGTTATGTACATCTCTGGCATATAGCCATGCTGGCCACATGACCATGAGAATTGTCTTCAGACAATGCTGGCTTCCTTGGCCAAGAAATGGAGATGAGCACCATGCCCTAGAGTTGGACATGACTGACCTTTACTTTACTCTACATGCACTTCTTCACAATAATGAGCAATGACAAGGAGTATTTGATATATCAGTAAGCATAAATGATCAAGGGTAGCTAAAAAGCATGAAAGCAACATTGCCATAATATGAATGCTATGTAACTGGAAAGAGGTTACTATTTTTTAATTAAAAAGCTAAGTAAGAGTTAAGCCAGCACTGAAATGATGCATTTCAATAAATACATTAAATACCTTCTTTTATAGTAGCTTTTTGCAATCTTTTGAATTCTTATATGATTGTGATTACATCAAGCCACCATACTTTTATTTCCCCTATATATTTTATCCGGAAATAAAAGAACATGTTTGCATTAATTTCTTTTTATTTTAATTGGAAAATTGTTAAACGATCAACTCCTATGGGCTGACTATTTCCCTAGGAATTAATTGCTTGCCTTATTTCATTTTCAGTAATTGAGCAAATACCATGTTGCCAAAATGTTATATGAACACTAGTTACATTTTCAGCAAAATGAATTAGAACTGTGGGTGTGAAGTTACATTAGCCAATTAGAAGTTATAGAAATTTGAAAATATAAAAAGCAAAAAGTAACTAGGAACACTTCTTTGTTTCTATACCTACTTCTCACTACATTCTTCAGTGCTCTGTCTATGGCCACACATGAAATTAGGGCTTGAATGAGTGCAGGGGCTAGCAGGGGCTGATAAAGTATTCTTGACACTCTGAATGGAATGCCTCCTGCTCTTCCTACGTTCCAGCCCTCTTCGTTCACTGGAACCAAGACTGGCCCTTCTTCTGTCTTTGCAGGCAATAGGAAGAGGTTCTCCACTATCATCACCATCTTCATGTCTCAATGTCATCTAAAAAAAATGAAAGGGAAAGTGTAGGGAATAATACATATTTATTTATATATTGTTTTGTTTTGTCTCACAAAGACATCTGGAAATGTCTTTTTATAATTGTTCTTTATCAAGGCTTTAATAATCTGGATAATGCTACAGGAGATTTCAGATGCTTTTTACACATGTTGAAGAATCAATTTGTCTATGTAGAATTTCCAAATATAACATATGCTTCCTCTTCTATGTGCACACAAGAAAAATGTCCTGAACCTCTGAACAGTCTGAAATCTCAGACTGAAAGTAAAAATAATAATGAGATCTTAAGTACAACTCTCACCCCAAATATTGCCTGTTCCTTGCTATGCACCCTTGGCATGAAAAATAAAGACAGATGCTGAAATTTCAAAGGATGAAGAGATGTGTATTTGTGAAAGATCAAAAAGGCAACATGAGAGCAGGCTTTCTGCTGTTCCTAATCCCTATCAGTCTGGTCTTCATGTTATCATTCATGTTATTACTGAGATAGCATCTCTCCTTCCTATGACTCTAGACACCATCCTTTCACAGCAGAGGGGCTAAACTGTACCCCCCCCCCAAAAAAAAAAATTAATGGTTTTATTTCGAACCTGTGGGAAACAAAGAAGCTACTGGGAATTAAAACCTTTTGCTATCAATAGAATCTAGACAATTATAATCTCCTTCAGCTAAAAGGAAAAGCTGAAAGTACTGTGAAAATTTGAACAAATAGCATTCATGCAGAAATGTATTATGCAGAAAATAAATTAATCTAAATATATTTATTTCTCTATTCCTTTACCTCCCTCTCAAAGACCAACCCCATGTCCACATTGTGAGAGGTAGAAACAGGAGAAAGAAAGGAATTGTTAGAAGTGGGCAAAGTATGGCATGGCCTTGTGACACAGGACCTTTCGGCAGCCATGAAGGCTATCCTGAGTCTCCCGGAAATAGCCTAAAGGGTCTCTGGTGAAGTTGTAACAGAATCATAACAAGATACAAATAGACTGATCAAATGAAATATTACCACGACAATATTGAAGGACTAAGAGATAGAACAGACAGAACAAAATAACTACTTTAAACACAGCCGGCATGGGGAATAAAACAGAAGAACCTGCAGAAATAAGGGGAAAAAGAGGAATCAAGATAATGGGACCAGCTGATATAAGATGTAAAGGACATGACAGTAAGAAAGTTTTCAAAGGATACTTGTACATTTATCCTGGAGGGGCCACAGCAAATAATGGAATGGGATTCTTGATATATCCAGACACAGCAAAATGCATACTAGACATCAATAACTGTTAAGATAAAATAATAATATTGAAAATCAAGTGAAAAAAACAAACTGAAACATATATACAATTACTTGCCCCATGCAATGATAATTACACAGAAGAACAAATGGATGAGTTTTTAATGAACTATCTTAGGAGATAGAGAAAGTGGAAGGTAACAGTATGGTGTATGTAATGGGAGAGTTCAACAGTAGAGTGGATACTAACAGAAAAGAATATGAACAGTTCATTGGTCCACCTGAACAGTGAAAGGAACCCAGAATGGGCAAAGGATACTGAACTTATGCTGCCAACACCGTATGTTTATTATTACTATATTTTTGAACACCAAAATGATACTATACCTGTTATAAATGGAATGACATCATCACTTAAACACAGATTGATTACATATTAACAAGGGTAAGAAGAAGAGTCAGAATATTCAACGCAAAAGCAATCTCCCATGGACTATATGACACCTATCATAAGATTGCAGAGCTAACAGTAAGACATGACAACTTTAATATTAACAGGAAAAAAACAAATAAAAACAAGGAATTAATTAAGATAGCAAAAGTTAAACGAGAAGTAATAGAAGAATTACAACAAAACCTGGAGACAGCATTTTGTCCATTATTACCAGTGTGGCAAATGTGAGGATAAATAGATATACAGAACTACCTAGCTTAACATTGCAGAAGAACTATGTGGAAAAAGGCAGAATAGGACCAAACAAATTGCATGATGGTGTGACAAAGTTAAAAAAGCAGTAAAGTTGAAAAAAAAGTTATATAATTGTTGGATAAAATCAAGAAAAGAAGATTATATAAATTATAGATTTCAGAGATACCAACAGGATAATCAAGAGGGCAAAACAAAAATCCTGAGAGTGCTTAGGAAAACCATAGAGATCAGCCTTCAGAATATTTTTCAAAGTAGTAAAAAAAATGAAAAAAGAATTACAACCCCAACTAACAGAACCATCATAAATCACAGAAAGACAGGGGTGGAGCTAGCTGAATGGATGATGGAAGCTGAATTTCTGCCTCCTCAGACCATTGCAGAGAATGGATTTAAAAAATATAACCCCTATTTAGAGATTATGAAACGTGAGTTATTTTCCTTGTTTTTCTCCTGAAGATTGGACTGTATTTCACTCGGAATTGGACACTTTTCAGAGGAGCTTTGAGCTTGGATGTGTTGTGGTTCGCCAGCAGCCAGTGCGGAAGACAGAGATATCTGACAGTGAGGACGAAAGGGAACCAGTCAGGGATTCTGGCAAGGACTTGGATGATGGTCCTGCATCCAATGCAGGGATGGGGCCAGGACCATCTGAGAGTGAAGTGCTGCTGCCTTCTGAGCTTTCGGAGTCTAGCAGCAGTGAAGCAGAGGACACCTGGGAGCCTGTTCCCAGTGTGCATGGTGCACAGAGCTTCTAGAAGATGAGAGCAGCTGAAGCAGAAGGGGCGACTCGGGAGTAAGGCTGGGAGGTGACTGCCCCTCCCATAAGGGATAAAAGTCAGTCCTCAATGACAAAGAGTTTTGCAGGAAGCAAAGCAGTTCAGTAATCTCCAAGTCCTTTATGAAGCTCTGTATTCTGGTCGGTTATTTCCAGGTTGGTTTGGTTGGTTTATGTTAGCCTTAATTGGACTTCTGTTTCTTGGCAGCATTTGACAGCACTGAAAAGTATGCTCTTATCTGGAGGAACTGTGTATAATGAGATTTGGCTGGGAATGCAAGTAATTCCCAGCATCTAATTAAAAAAGGTTTTACTTTTAAATTCAGTTTGTGTTTTATTAAGTTTGATGAAGCCTGGGTCAGAACAGGATGTTTGGTTAAGAGACTTGAGAGGCTTTTGAAGGCCGATGGGAGAGGAAGGGCCCTATGATTGAAGACTGAGAAAGAATTTGGAAAGAGTTTAAAGGATTACAGCTGAGAAGGTAATAGCTGAATTTATAAGTGTATAGTGTGAAGGCCCATTACTCTCTTCTTTCAGTGGAAATGTTGAGGTCTGGAGAAGGTGGAATAATTAAATATTTTTAATACAGAACCTTGATAAGGTGTGTGTAATAAAGTTAATTGTTGCCATTGGATCTATTTAGTTTTATTGTGTTGCATTTACAGGTGGAGAAATAGATAACAGGCTGACAGCAGTTGAGCAAGACATGGGAAAGGGAATGATTGCCTGGGAGATGGACAGAGCTGATTTCTACCTAAGATTTCAAAACATTGAGGAAGAAAAGGGAGAAAACGTTGCAGAAATAATGATAGAAGTGTTGGCAGGAGCTCTGGAGATATCAAAAGAAAAAACGATGAATGGAATTGATGAAGTGTTCCGAGTATTTACAAGATATGCTGTGAGAAACAAACTACCTAGAGAAATCCATGTGAGATTTACTAAGAAAGCAATTAAAACAGAAATACTACAGAAAGTAAGAGACGACCCATTTAAATATAAAGGAAAGGAGATTATAGTCTTAAAACAAGTATCAAGAAAAGTGAGAGATCTGAGAAGAGAGTATCAATTCTTGACAAAAATTTTAATTAAGAAGGGAGTGAATGATAGATGGATGATTCCAGAAGGTTTAATGTTTACTTGGCAAGAACAAAGACATAGATTGGATTCAATAGAGAAAGCAGAACTATTCTATAATGAATACTTTATAGAGGAAAAGAAGAAGAGAGAACAAGAGATGATGAAATAGTTAAATCTTGAGAGGAGATGGTCGAAGAAAGGGAAAAAGAAAAAAGAGATGAAAGGACACGAGAAGAAGGAGCAATAGGTGGAAGGGTGGAACGAAAAGAAGCAAGAGAACAACAAAAACAATAAACCCTACATATAAAGTGTAAACCATGGAAGAAAAGAAATTGATTACAATAAATATAAATGGATTGAATTTGGCCATCAAAAGGAAAAAAGCATTTCATAAATTAGAAAAACTAAAATTTGATATAATCTGCTTGCAAGAAATTCATATTAAAAAAAAAACATGTCCAAGTATTGGACTGTCCCAGAATTGCAAATTTATACACTTCATTGGCACAACGAAATAAAAAAGTAGTCCTATATATCAAGAATACAATAAAAGCCAAATTAATTTTTACAGATGAAGGAAGAATATTGATGGTGGAAATAATTGACAATAATTTAAAGATGCTTTTAATAGCAATATATGCACCAAATGAGAAGCAAGAAGAATTTTATAAAAAAAATTGCATAAGAAAATAATAGAACTGGAATATGATAATATATGAATTCTTGGAGATTGCAATGGTATAGTGGATATAAAATTGGACTACAAAACATAGAAAGTTAATAAAAAAATAGAAAGACATTGCCGAAATCCTTTTTCAAGGTGGTACAGGAATTAAATATTTGGGATGTTTGGAGAAAAATGAATGCTAAGAACAGACAATATACATTTTAATCTAACAGGCATTTGGGGGATGAGCGGTCTGCCACCTCCAAGTGGTGTCCCCTGGATGCGCGAAGCCGTCAAACGCTGACCGTAACTGAGAGCAGACCCTCCGACGACAGGCCCACGCGACAGGCCGGCTGGAGTACTCAAATGCCGCATCAACATGGTGGAAACGTCCACTACAAAACACACGTCCAATGCTACCGCGTTCGGGGGAACCGACGGGTGCAGGAGACCATTGGCCTGCGCCAAAAATCAACGAAATGGTCCACGCGGAAAGCACGGCGCACCTGCACCGTGTGAGAAAGCTATGGCGACCGCGTCCGGGTCCGATGCGCACGGAGACTACCCGCTCCGTGTGAAAAAACGCAAGCGGGGAACAGAGGACTGCCAGACGCTCAAGGTGGCCACCTGGAACGTGGATTCGCTGACTGGACGCTCGACCGAGATCGTCAGGGCCATGCGGGACAGGAAGCTGGACATCTGCTGCCTCCAGGAAACTCGCTGGAAGGGCAACAAGGCTACGACTATAGACGGCTACAAGATCATATACACCAGCTGTAAGGAAAACCGTGGCGGTGTAGCTGTGGTTGTCAGTCCAAGCTGGCAAAGTTCCGTCGCAGAAGTTAGCGCCTCACAGAACGACTGATGATAATCGTCGTAGCGACCGAGAGGCAGCGCCTACACATCTTGTCCGCCCACGCCCCTCAGACCGGATGTCACGAGGTGGAGAAGGATACCTTCTGGGAACTGCTCGACATCCAACTCAGGCAGATCCCACACGAAGACGACATCATCATCTCGGGCGACCTGAATGGTCATGTAGGGCGGGACAAAAACGGACACCAGTGCCACGGTGGGCACGGCACAGGCGATCACGAATGAGAATGGCCAGAGGATCCTGGACTTTGCCGACTCCCATGATATGACCATCACGAATACCTGCTTCATTAGGCGAGAATCTCAACTCCTCACCTACCATAGCAGAAACGGGAGCCACCACACACAGATCGACTACATCATCGCACGACGAAGAGCCGCTAAAAACGTGCTCAACGCCAAGGTGTACCCGCATTTAATCGAGCAGTCAGCACAGGCCGCTGATGGCGAAGATCAGGATCAGCAAGCCCAAGACCAGGATTGACAAAAGGAATGCAGACCAGCCACGAATCAAGTGGTGGAACCAGAAGAAGATGGCGGGACCCTCATCAAACCGGAGCAGTTCCTGCAGATGGTCGACGGGCCACAGGAAGCGTGGTCCATGCTGAAGAGCACTGTTCACACTGCCGGCTGCCAACAGCTTGGTTGCACCAAGCCAGGACGGAGACGCATCGAACGAGATACATGGCTCTGGACACCGGAAGTACAAGATGCCGTACACCTGAAGAAACGGCTCTACAAGGCCTTTCTTCAGGACAAGACCAGCGAGAAGCTCTGCGAATACAAGGCGGACAAAAAGGCAGCCAAGAAAGCAGTAGCGACAGCCAGAAGCTCCCACTACGATGACATCTACGAGAAGCTGAACACGCGAGAAGGCGAGAATGAGATCTACCGCCTAGCCAAAAGCAGACACAGGAAGACCCTGGACATTGACCAGTTTCATGGGATCAACGACGAAAGGGGAAATTTGATCGTCAACCCCAGAGACGCTGCGGAGAGGTGGCGGCAATACTTCGAGAAGATCTCCACCGAGGAGTTCCCACACCCACAAACCCCGCGAGGTGACCCAGTTGAAGGCCCAGTCTCAGGCATTTATGCCAGCGAGGTCGCCGACGCCATCAAGGCCATGAAAACGGTAAGGCAACAGGACCAGATGACATCCCTGCCGACTTCTGGAAAAAGGCACTACCGGGCTCGGCATTGTGGCTGTGCGAGCTGTTCAACAACATCGCCTCCACGGGAAAAGTGCCACACGACTGGTACCGCAGCACCACTGTTCCGATCTGAAGGGAAAGGGCAGCCCAGCGGACTGCTCCAACTACAGACCGGTCAGGTTACTGTCACACACTATGAAGATCTTTGAACGCATCCTTGATAAGCGCATTCGGGACATCGCCGACATCAGCGCCAACCAGGCTGGATTCATCAAGAACTGCGGCACCACCGACGCCATCTTCGGTGTGCGGATGCTGATGGAGGCTCACAGAGAGAAGAAAATCCCGCCCACACCGCCTTCCTAGACTTGGAAAAGGCCTTCGACCGAGTCCCGCACGATCTCATCTGGTATGCGCTGCGAGATCACGGCGTGCCTGAGCTGCTCGTACAATGGGTCCAACTCCTATACAGATGTCACAAAAGCCGTGTAAAAGCGGCAGCTGGGATATCAGAGGAGTTTAATATTACCGTCGGCGCACACCAGGCTCTGCTCTCTCACCACTGCTGTTCATTCTGGTGATGGACACAATTACACACGACCTGTACATGCCCGCCCCATGGACGCTGCTCTACGCCGATGATGTGTTCCTGGCCAACCTGTGCAAGGCTGAACTCGAGCACCCCGAGTCCAACAGTGGCACGACCGCCCGAGCAGTTCGGGCCCGGCTGAACCTAAAGAAGTCCGAATACCTGACCACTGACATTGAAATGACAGGCTCCATCCACGTGAACGGGCAGGAACTACCGCGCGCTCCACCTTCAAGTACCTGGGAACTACTCTTGGGGAAGAAGGCCTACTACAAACTGAGGTGGCAGCCAGGATCAATGCAGCGTGGGGCAATGGAAGTCCGTCACAGGCGTCCTCTGTGACAAGAAGATGCCGATGCGCCTGAAGGCGAAAATCTATAACTCTGTGGTGCGCCCCGTGGCCATATACGGCGCAGAGTGCTGGCCGACGACCAAAGAAGTCGAAAGCAGACTCCAGATAATGGAGATGCGAATGTCCGATGGTCGGTAGGCCTCACCCTACTCGATCGCGTCAGGAACGAAGAAGTGCATAGACGGTTCAACGCCGTGCCCATCCCCACGGTCATGAGGCAGTCCCGGCTACGATGGTTTGGCCACGTGAGCCGCGCCAAGGAAGAATCCATCATCAAATCTGTAATGAAGGTGACTGTCGGAGGAGCGAGACCGCGTGGTAGACCTAAACAACGCTGGATGGACACGATCAAGGCCGATCTAGAGATCGCGAAGGCAGACCCGACACACGTGGCAGACAGAGAGGTGTGGAAGCAGTACTCAAGGACATTAGCGGACCTCGCCCGAGCGCGAGACAAACGCTGAAGAAAAAGAAGAAGAAGAGAAGAAGAAGAATCTAACAGGCATTTATTATGGTCAAGAATAGATAAGATTTGGATGTCAACTGAGCTAATCTTCAACATACAAGAAGTAAATATTGAGACAAGTACTTGGGCAGACTATCATCCAATATAGGTCAAATGGCAGGGACAAAAGAAAAGATCAAAATGGACTTTGAATAATTCAATTTTGAAGGAAAAAGTATTTATACAAAATATGGAAAAAGAACTGCCTTTTTTCTTTAAAGAAAATAATAAAGAGGAAACTTACAAAATGATGGGATACTATGAAATATATTATATTACAAAATGTATGGGATACTATGAAGGCCTATATCAGAGGTTTGATTATAACTTATACAAGAAGAAGGAATATTAAGAAAAGACAGACAGAACAAATATTAGAGGAGGACTACAAGAAATGGAGAAAGAACTACAAAGACATCCACAAAAAAGGACATTAAAAGTCAAATGGAAATAGTTAAGCACAAAATGGGGTTGATGGGAAAAGAAGAATTGGCACAAAAATCAGGAGGGCTAAACGGATTGTTTTTGAAAATGCAAACAAACCAGGTAGATGGTTAGCATATAAATTGAAAAAGGAGAGAGAAATGAAAAGGATAATACAATTAATAGATGAACATGGAACGGTTTGTTATGGAAATGAAGAAAAAAAGAAATAGTACAGAAGTACTGAGAAATTATACAATCAAGATAATATTGAAGAAGGAAAAGTTAAACAATATCTGCAAAAAGCAGAACTACCCCAATTATCCGAGGAAACTAAGATAATGCTAGAAGGGAAAATAACAATGATGGAACTGACAGAGGCGATAAGTAGACAAAATATTGGAAAAGCACCGGGCCCAGATGGGCTACCAGAGGAACTTTATAAGACTTTGCAGGAATCTTTAAACACTACAATGCTTGAAATAATGAATGATGTTTTGACAAAAACTAAAGTACCTAATTCATGGACAGAGGCTTATATTACTCTTATACCAAAAGAAGATACTGATCTATAACAGATAAAGACCTAAATCCTTGCTGAATGCAGACTACAAAATATTTGCCTCAATAATGTCAGAAAAACTTAAAAGATATTTGAACCATTTTATACATCCTGATCAAAATGGATTTTTGCCTAAGAGGCAAATAAAAGATAACACGAGAATAATTTTGAATAAATTGAAATACTATGAAGCACATCCAGAGAAGCCAATGGCCTTGGTGGTTTTAGATGCGCAAAAAGCTTTTGACAATGTAAATTGGCAATTTATGTTATTGCAAATGGAAGAGATGGATTTTGGAGAAGGATTTATTAAAACAATCGAGGCAATATATTACAAACAATCTGCAAAAGTAATGATAAACAGAGATTTGACAGATAACATTAATATTAAAAAAGGAACTAAGCAAGGATGTCCTCTGTCGCCATTGTTATTTGTACTGACTCTGGAAGTATTAAATAGAAATATTAGGAAAGATAAAGAAATAAAGGGAAAGAAAATAAAAAAGGAAGAATATAAACTGCAGGCATTTGCAGACGATCTGGTCTTTATATTAGAAGAACCATTGGAAACAGCTTCTAAATTGATAGAAAAGATAGAAGAATATGGACAGGTTGCAGGATTAAAAATAAATAAAGAAAAAAACTAAGATTTTAGTTAAGAATATAACAGAAAAACAAAGAAAAGTATTGATGGACAGATTGAATATCCAGATCACAAATAAAGTGAAATGTCTGGGAATACAATTGACAGCAAGATGTGGAACACTTAAGGAAGATAATTATTAATAAAAAAAAGATGAGAGAAAAATTTCTTCAAGTTCTTCACACCTTAATCCAATTAAGAGGTCTCAAAAATAAAAATAAAAAAAAACATAAAAATGAACCAAAAGTATGGATGGAAAAAGCAAAAATCCCAACGAAGAAAGAAAAAAAAAGGAAAATTTTTGAGGCTTTCCCTTTAAAATAAAAAGCAAAAGTGGAAATATTACAAAAATTAAAGTTTTTTTTTAAAGAAAGGAGTACAGTAGAGCTGGTAAGGGGGGACAGCACAACTTTTTTAAAAAAAAGAACACACTGCACTTTATTTAATTATCCAAGGCTCTTATTATAACTCTCTTTTCCACAAGCTTCAAAACCAAGCCTCACTTGTTGATAGAAATCCAGAAAAACACCTGCAATAACACTCTCCTGTGCTCTTCCCTCTATCTTATCATGTTGCAATGTCCTTGAAGTTTTCTCAGCTTCATCTAAGATATTTTCAAGCCTCTAGTTAGCAGTGTTACAAAATTTCTTTACTCTCTTTCCCCCTCCTTTCCCAGACAAAATGTAATAGAAGTTTAAAAAAAGAGAAAGTATATGTGTAAAAAAAAGGAAAGTAACTAAAGGGAGCCTCTAATCTAAAAAGTTGCAAAATCAAAAAAGAGAAGAAAAAATAGATATATATATAAGAAAAAAAACCAGTCCAATTAACAAATACTAAATCGTAATAGAAGTCCAGTAATAAAAAAAGTAAAAAAGTAAAAAGCCAAGCCTCACTTTGACGTTTCCGTTTAAAAGCCACCGCTTATTCAGTTCTGTCAAAACCTTTACAAATTTTTTCTTTTTCTTAGGGTGTCCTTTTAAGTCTCAGAATAATGATAAAAAAAAGTTCTCACCAAACCGACACACTTTCTCTTCCAGTCTCTTCCGTTCCGGAGCTGTCCCAACTTCAGCAGCTTTAATGGCTGCCTCTCTGCCGCTGGCAAAAAGGGCTTCTCTTGGATCAACCAGGAACTTTGCGATATCCCTGGGATCCACAGGATGCGCTCTTCACTATCACCTCTCTACGGGACGGTTTAGGTCTGTTTGGACGGACCAGGGGCAAAGATATCGGCTGCAATCTCAGACCTCCGAGATTGCATGCTGTATCGTCGCGACATTAGCTCCGCCATCTCCTTTTTATTATTATTATTGGGCTTTTTTCTTTTTATTATTTTTATCTTTTATCTTGGATTACAATTGACTACTTCCTAATTGGATTAAGGTTCAGAAGAATCTGAAGAAACTTTTCTTCCTTTTCTACTTATTATTGGGCTTTTTTTCTCTACCACTTTTACTTTTCACTTCGGATTTTAATTGGCTACTCCACAATTGGATTAAGGTTCAGAAGAACCTGAAGATTTTGAATTATTTAAAATGAACAGGAAATTGATAGCTTCTGGCCCTTCAATTTCTAGTTCCGCCTCCCCACCACCAGGACAACGGTCAATCCAGACAATGTTAAAGCAAGACAAAGAACAAGAAAAAGTGACCTTACAGATGATTATGCAAGGAATTCAAAATATTCAAGTAAGATCAGAGAATATTGAAAAGAGAATAGAGAACATTGAGCAAAGAACAGAGAACACTTAACAAAGAACAGGGGAAACTGATGAAAAATGATGTTGAAGTATGATGAGAGATTCCAAAAAATTGAAGAAGAAGATAAACAAAAAGACAAGAAGATTGGAGATATTGATAATAGATTAACAGTGGTTGAACAAGATAAAAGTGGGATGCTGAAATGGGAGATGGATAGATCAGAATTTTATCTCAGATTTCAAAACATAGAGGAAGAAAAAGGACAAAATCTAGCTGAGATAATGATTGAAATTCTAGCTGAAGCTTTGGAAATAACAGAAGAGAAGATGATGGATGGAGTAGATGAAATATATCGAGTTTTTACAAGATACGCAATGAGAAATAATCTACCAAGAGAAGTTCATATCAGATTTACAAAAAAAGCCATTAAAACACAAATATTGCAAGTGGCAAGAGAGAAAACGCTGAAATATAAGGGCAAGGAGATTGTGGTTTTAAAACAAATACCCAGAAAAGTGAGAGAGATAAGAAGAGAATATCGATTTTTAACTAAAATGCTACTGAAAAAAAGAGGTGAACTACAGATGGCTAATTCCAGAAGGATTAATGTTTACATGGCAAGAACAGAGACATAGAATTGATTCAATTAAGAAAGCAGAATTATTTTACACACAATTCTTTGGAAAGAGAGATGAAGAGGCAGAAAAAGAGGTCTCATTAATTGAATTTCAATAGGACCAAATGGAGACTGAAAAAGAAGAAGGCGCAGTAGGTGGACAGATGGAAATTAAAGAACAACATGAACCAAGATCCATGAGAGCTAACAAACCTAACTACAAAGTATAATCATGGAAGAGATAAAACTGATTACAATGAATATAAGTGGACTTAATTCGGCTGTTAAAAGAAGGAAAATTTTTCATAAATTAGAGAAATTAAAATTTGATATAATTTGTCTACAAGAAGTACACATTAAAAAACAATATGAACAATTGTTGGTCCAGCCAAAATTAGGGAAAATATTTACTTCTTTGACTCAATGTAAGAAAAGAGGAGTGGTTTTATATATTAAAGAGCCTATTTCAGCAAAATTGATTCATACTGATGAAGATGGAAGAGTATTAATGGTGGAAATAATGGACAATAATATGAAAACACTCCTGATTGCAATTTATGCTCCGAATGATAAACAAAAAGAATTCTATAAAAAATTACATATGAAAATAATTGAACTGGACTATGTTAATATAGTTATGATGGGAGATTTCAATGGAATTGTAGACAATAAATTGGATTATACAGCAACAATAACAAAACCAAATAGAAAGACTCTTCCTAAATCCTTCTTTAAAATGACAGATGAAATAAACTTAAAAGATATATGGAGAGAAAGAAATGCTAAAACCAAACAATATACTTTCTACTCAAACAGACATTTATCATGGTTCAGAATAGATATGATTTGGATTTCAACAGAACTAATATCTAATATTCAAGAAGCAAACACTGAAACAAGTACTTGGGCAGACCACAATCCAGTGACAATTAAATGGAAAGGACAAAAAAGAAGATCGAGATGGACGTTAAATAATACTATTTTAAAGGAAAAAGACTTCACACAGTGGAAGAAAGAGAAAATAAAAAAGAAGATACTTCAATTCAGAATGTTTGGGACACAATGAAGGCCTATGCCAGAGGCTTGATAATAGACTATACAAGGAAAAGGAACATCAGGAAAAGGCAAGCCACTAAAGTTTTAGAAGACGAGCATAAAAGACTTGAAAAAGAACTACAGAAAATGCCACAGGAAAAAGACATTAAACTAAAATTGGACATAATTAAACACAAAATGGGTCAAACAGAGAAAGAAGAATTAGCACAGAAAATTAGAAGTGCTAAACAGAACTACTTTGAAGATGCAAATAAACCAGGTAGATGGTTAGCATATAAATTGAGAAAGGAGAAATATTGCAGTTAATAGATGATCAAGGTCAAGTTTGCTATGGTAATAAAGAGAAAAAGGAAATTATTCGAGACTTCTATGGACAACTATATAAGCAAGAGAATATTGATGAGGAAAGTGTCAAACAGTACTTACAGAATGCTAATTTACCTAAGATACCTAAAGAGACTGAAAAAATGTTAGAAATAATATAACAATGATGGAATTAACTGAAGCACTTAAGAAGCAAAATAATGGAAAGGCACCAGGTCCAGATGGGCTTCCGGCAGAATTTTATAAAACATTACAAGAATCGTTGAGCCTTCCACTGCTAGAAGTCATGAATTAAGTTATGTTAAAGAAGAAGATACCTAAAACATGGTCAGAAGCCTATATTACACTTATTCCAAAAGAAGAGGCTGATCCACTGCAAATTAAGAACTATAGACCCATTTCTTTACTAAATGCAGACTATAAAATTTTTGCTTCAATTTTGGCAGAAAGACTTAAAAAATACTTAAATAACTTTATTCATTCTAACCAAAATGGATTTCTGCCAAAGAGACAAATTAAAGATAATATGAGAGTAATTTTGGATACTTTGGAATATTATGAGGCACACCCTGAAAAAAAAATGGCATTGATATTTTTAGATGCCCAAAAGGCATTTGATAATGTGAATTGGAGATTCATGTTATTATTATTGGAACAGATGGGTTTTGCCAGAAAATTCATTCAAGCAATAAAAACCATGTATCATAAGCAAACGGCAAAGGTAATGATAGAGGGAGAATTGACAGATCCCATCAATATAAGAATAGGTACAAGACAAGGATGCCCACTATCACCTTTGCTATTTGTATTAACTTTGGAAGTGTTGAATAGAAATATCAGAGACACTAAGTGTATAAAAGGAATGAAAATTAAAAAAGAAGAATTTAAATTGCAAGCCTTTGCGGACGATTTGGCTTTCATATTAGAAGATCCTTTAGAAACAGCACCAAAATTATTGGAAAAGATAGAGGCATATGGTAAGGTGGCTGATTTGAAAATAAATAAAGATAAAACAAAGATCTTGACAAAGAATATGCTACTAAGACAAAAAGAAGAACTGGCAGACCTATTGAAAATTCAAGTCACGAACAAGGTTAAGTACTTGGGGATACATTTGACAGCAAGATGTATTACATTAAAAGGGAACAATTACATTAAACTTAAACAACAGGTAGCGTCAGATTTGACGAAATGGGAAAATCTACAATTGTCACTAATAGGGAGAATCTCAACAATCAAGATGAATATCCTACCCAGAATTTTATACCTGTTTCAAACAATACCAATTAGGCTTGGAAAGGACTATTTTGAAGATTTAAATAAAATTGTCTTGAAATATATATGGCAAGGTAAGAAAGCGAGAATAAAGTTAAAACTTTTGCAAGACGCTAAAGTTAGAGAAGGATTTGGTTTGCCTAATTGGGAGTTGTACTACCAAGCTACAAACTTGATGTGGGCTAAGGAATGGATAACATTAAGAAATACTAGATTGCTGACATTACAAGGACGTGATTTGCTGTTGGGGTGGCATGCTTTTCTATGGTATAAGGGAACTAAAACACAGGGCTATTTTAGAAGACATCATATACGGGAGTCTTTGTGGTTAAACTGGGAGAAGATTAAAAGACAATGTTATTTGAAAATTCCAGTCTGGTTATTGACCATTGAAGCATTTTCCTATCCTATAATATATAAGAAGGAACAAACAGTTAGATATGGGGAAATATTGGATGAAAGGGGTGAACTTAAATCGATGCAAAATCTAGAGGAACAAGGTATAAAGATGAATTGGTTTTCATATGCACAAATACATTCAAGGTATGAAGATTTCAAAACAGAAGGATTTTATGACAAATTGACTGACTTAGATAAGATTTTGACAGGTACTGATGAAAAGGTGATTAAAAAATTGTATGGTTATTTATTGGAAATTAAACTAGAGGAAGAACAAGTTAAAGAAACTATGATTGCTTGGGGGAAGAATTTTGGATATGGGATTGATTTAGAGAAATGGCAAAAATTGTGGTCTCAAAATTATAAAATGACAATGTCAACAGCATATAAAGAAAATTTGTATAAGATGTTTTACAGGTGGCATTTCCCCCCCCGACAAGAATAGCAAGAATGTTCAAGAATAAATCCGAAAATTTTTGGAAATGTCATCAGATACCTGGCTCATATTACCATATGTGGTGGATTTGTGAGAACGCTAGAAAATATTGGACTAAAATATGCATGTGGTTGGAAAAAATGACAAAGAAACATATAGACTTGAAACCAGAGAATTTTTTATTGGGAATTTTACCTGATACATACAGTAAAGATTTAAAATATTTGGTTGTAAATGTATTAACAGCGGCTAGGATTGTATTTGCTAAAAATTGGAAAAATGAGAACATACCATTACAGGAGGAAATTGTTAAGAAAATATTGGAATGTGCTGAAATGAGTAGATTGACATTTGAAATTAGAGAACAAGAGGATAAACAATTTTATAAAATCTGGGACCTTTTCTATCAATGGTTAGATAATAAAATACAATAATAGAATACTTAGAATTTTAGAAAATAATGAATATATAAAGATGTATTTCTTTTTTTGTTATTATATTTACAAAATGTTTTTAGGATAGATTTGGGGACGATTATATGAATTGTTATATAATAAACTAAGTAAATTATAGCTATCTCGCAAAGCATGAATGAATAAAATTATAGTCAGATGACTGATTGATAGTGATACTAGGGTATTCAATTTTTGATTGATAATATGAGTTATTATGCAATGTAACTGTAATTGAGACTATGAAATGGATGCACAAAAAATTTGTCAACCAACCGACACACTGCTTGTATATTTATGAAAGTTGGATGTTTTTATGTTTTGTTTGTTTTTGTTTGTCTTTAAAAACCAATAAAACTTGTTTTAATAAAAAAAGGAAGATAATTATTACAAATTAAAGCAACAGATTGGGAAAAATGGAAAAACACAACTATCTCTAATAGGGAGAATATCTACAATCAAGATGAATATACTACCAAGGATATTATATTTGTTTCAGACAACTCCAATAAAACTAGGGAAAGAATATTTTGACGATTTAAATAAAATGATGTTGAAATATATATGGCAGGGAAAGAAGACAAGAATTAAACTAAAATTATTACAAGATACTAGAATGAGAGGTGGTTTGGACTACTGAATTGGGAATTATATTATCAGGCAGTAATACTGATGTGGATGAAAGAATTGTTTTGAGAAATACTAAACTGTTAACATTGGAAGGTCATGATTTACAATTGAGGTGCCATGCATTTTTGTGGTATAAGGAAAGTAAAGCGCATGGACATTTTTGGAGACATTATATTCGAGATGCCTTATTATCAACATGGGAGAAAATAAGGAAACATTATTTGAAAGTACCAATCTGATTATCAACAATGGAGGCATTTGCATACCCAGTTGTTTTTAAAATGGAACATATTGTTAGATATAATGAAATTTTAAATGAAAAGGGTGAAGTCAAAACAAAGCAAGAACTAGATGAACAAGGAATAAATATGAATTGGTATTCATATGTGCAAATACATTCTAGATATGAAAAAGATAGTAAGACAGATAGCTTTTATAAAGAATTTATTGAATTAGATAAAATCCTAACAGGTACTGAAGAGAGGATGATTAAAAATTTTTATGGTTACTTACTAGGGGTGAAATTAGAAGAACAAGTTAAAGAAATGATGATTGCATGGGGGAAAATTTTTGGATATGGGATAGATTTGGAAAAATGGCAGAAATTATGGACTAGAAACTAAACATTAACAATGTCAACAGCTTATGAAGAGAATTTGTATAAGATGTTTTACGGGTGACATTTACCCCCTGCAAGAATAGCAAAGATGTTTAAGGATTAAATCAGCGAAATGTTGGAAATGTCATCAGATACCTGGATTATATTAACATATGTGTGGATATGTGTGGAAGCTAAAAGGTATTGGATACACATGGTTGGAAAAAATGACAAAACAGCATATTAATTTAAAACCAGATATATTTTTATTGGGGATTTTACCTGAAGGTTACAATAAAGAAATAACATATCTGATTATTAATGTTTAACAGCAGCCAGAATTGTATTTGCTCAAAATTGGAAAAATGAAAAAATTCCAATGGAGGAGGAAGTGATTAAGAAAATAATGGAATGTGAAGAAATGAGTAGGTTAACATTAGCAATTAGAGAGCAAGAAAAAAAAGAGTCTTAAAAGATTTGGGATATATTTTATCAATGGTTAGATAGAAAAATGAGAAATTGAAGTATAACATAATAGTAATGAGATATTATAACCTATTATTTCTGAATAAGTTATATCATGAATAAAATTTAGTAAGAATTGAGATTTACTCTTAAAGATAATTTGGAATTGAAATTTTAATTTCAATGATAATATAACAATGATATAATATGATATGGAAAGCTGATTAATACAATATGAAAGTAAAGTTAAGAGGAAAAGATTATAGATATTGTGCACAGAATATATATATACCAAACTGACACACTATACAATTGAAAGAAGGTTTTATTTGTTGTTTTGTATGTTTGTTATAAAAAATAAAAAACTTTTTAATAATTCAAATCATGGAGAAAAGCAGCATCAGATGATTTCATAGTCTTTAACGCAGCATGGACATAATTAATACACTTACTGTTTGGCAACAAGCAAATAACACCACTGTTGAAAAATAAAGGGAACAAATGAGAATGCACACACTATTGAGGCATCTCACTCTTGAGCCACTAGAACAGCAGTCTCCAACCTTTCTGGTTTTGGAGTGGTGGCGGGGGGAAGGGGTGGTTTCGTTTACACATGTGCCACTTGCGCAAATGGAGCTTCGGGGGCTTGCATGCTGTTTGTGTTGCTTGGTTCTCAGTGGGTCGCGCAACAGTCTAAGGCTGTGGCCTGGAGGTTGAGGATCTCTGATGTAGGGAAAATGTACACCAAGATAACAAAAATGAGATTAACACCAACTATAGAACTACAACTAGTAGAAGAGCAGATGAGCTTGGGAAGAAATAGAAGCTGCGTAGATGGAATGTTTGTGCTTGAACAATTAATAGAAAAGAATAAAATAAGAATCTCTTTGCTACATTTGTAGACCAAGAGAAAGAATTTGATAAAACTGACAGGAAACTGCTATGGTGAACATTGACCCAATATGGGTTAAAGTAAGCAAAAGTTTATACTGGGATTGCAGAAGTGTAGTTAAAACAAATCAAGAAACATTGGACCTCTTAACAGAAATGACTGGAATAAAACAGGGATGTGTACTATTACTGCTATTGTTTATCACCTATATTGACAGCATAAGCAAAGAATCCAAACCCAAGAATGGTCTTTGCTTAAATAGTTTATCATTGGTTGTTTCATGTTGGGTTCTTTTTTAGTTGATTCCTGGAAATGTGTAAAAGCTGATTTCATACAGAATCATCAAACTAATGAATGTGCTCCACATCCTCATAATGTTGCTAGAATCTGTGAAGTTTGAGAAATGAAGCCAATAAAATGCTGATTTGCCTCTTACTCCAAGAGATAAGCTGTGCAAAGAGTTGTGGGACATGAAATATGGGAAGTCACATTTTATCTCACTTCCTGAAATCTGTAGTTTCCCCTTCCTCTTAAATAATGGAGCAACATTAAGCTCCACAGTGATGCTTCTACTCTGTGAGCTGCTATATGATATGTCCAGTGAGGCAATGAAGAAGAAAAGGAAGGTGGCATGGCACTGGATAACTGTTCCTTGAGCATTCCCCCATGGGCCAGCTCAAAAAAGAGATGACTAGTTCAAGGAAGGAGAGACAAAGGTCTTGGATAGCATTAAGAATATGTTCTTTTATAAAGAAAGGTGGGAAACAAAGCTGGAAGCCTGGTACAAAATAGCATTAATATAAAATGATAAAAAGAACTTACTGTACAATTAATGCATCATTCTGAATAGTATTTATGCATATGAAGCATTTACAAGCAGATCCTTTTCTTAATGCTGTATGTTTTAATTTTTTATTAGAATAAAACTACTGCACTGCAACTATTTTATTATTATCAATATTAACCCTGTTCAACTGGGTCACACAGTTAAATAAATATGCTTGCTTTCATTTTGGTATTATTCCTGCCTAGTAAAAATGCATTTTACAATAAACGATGCTACCATTTTCCTGCATCTGTAATGCATATGTCTATCTTTGCCTTTCCAAATAAAAATAAGTAGGCAAGTAGTACTATAGATGAACTTTTCTTGCAAATGTTATGAAATATTCACAAGCTGTAAAGGAGAAGGACATTTTATATTACCTCATAAATGTTGAATTGCTCTATTAAATCCAAATCTGATCCTTTCTTGTTCAGATGCTTCCGGGAAATTTTTTCCATCCCCAGCTCTTCTAGACAATCAATAACATCATAAAAAGAATCTTGATCTGGCAAGCCAGCTAATGTCTGAAAGTAAAAATGGAATTATTTCAATTTTTGTTCTGAACAGAATATCAAGTACAACTAAAGTGTCTATGAAGTCCTATGCATTGCTTGATATATGCCGATGTCTTTTGGGATAACTTTGGAGAATGGAAAGTTAATGGGATGATATAAATCACAGGAACAAAGGCAGAGCTGGGCTGCTGCTGGTTCATACCGGTTCGGGTGTACCATTTGTTAAGATTCTGTGCAATTTAGCGAACTGGCAAATCCCACCACTGGCTGGCCCTGCACACCCTGCCCTGTCCTATCTTGCCTCGCCCACCTTGGCCAGTGGCATGAGTAGTAATTATTCTCTGGTTCCTTTGCTTGCCCAGACCATGTGGCCCAGCTGATTTCTGCGCCTCACCTGCTCACCATGGCTGCCCACAAAGGTAAGGCACTCAACCAAAGGCCTGCCTCAGGGTGGACACGGCGAGGCTTGGTTGCCTTTCTGGCCTGGCTCTTACTATCTTTCCGTCAGCATGCTGCCCGCTCTCCCTTTGCCTCAGGTTGGAAGACGTGCCTGGCTGTGGCCTTCCCGAGCCTCCACCTGCATGACATCTGCCCAGTCCAGAGCGGGTCCCGAAAGGCAGCTGAGCCTCGCCATGTCCCTCCCCACCGAGAATCCTGCAGCTGCCAACTCTTTGCCAGTGTGAAAAGCCTGCAGCCATATGTCTTTGCTGGTGCAAGAAGCCTGCAACCACATGTCTTTGCTGGAGTAAGAATCCTCCAGCCATCACTCCAGTTTTGGTTCCAGTTGGCAAAGAGGCTGCTGCTGCGAGCCCTTTGTGCCAGCAAAAAATGGCAGCTACAGACTTCTCGTGCTGTAAAAGACCAGTGGCTGCAGGCTTCTAGGTCTCAAAAAGACAGGCGGCTGCAGGCTTCTCGCACTGAAAAAGACTGGTGCGGCTGCAGGCCAGTGTTCAGAGCAGGGTTGTGTGCCCAGCTGCACCAACAAAGGCCGGAGGTAGCTGCCTATTATTTCCTGCTGCAAAACCCTTTAAAAAAAAACCCTGACTGTTGGGCAGCAAGACCCAGCAAGAGATGAGGCATCAGAGAATCACCGTTGCTGCACAAAGATAAGTCAAAAGCTCTGGCCACCGCCACTTCAGCCCACCTGCACCAACCCACTTTGCCGTGAGTGACATCAAATTGGCCATGCCCACTCAGTCACATGACCTCTCCCAGCTGTGCCCAGCCGGTCTTTCGGATGAACCAGATGTTAAATTAGTTGGAGCCCACCACTGAACAAAGGCTTATAAGGAAAAGTTATTTCAACATGTAAGAAACTGAATATATAATTGAAGTCAGCCTTTTTTTTAAAGATTAGATTGACAATCAGATTATAACTTTGTTTTTATATATGACAACAGCAGCAGACTTCTCTATGTACAGAGATGGGAAAAAATCACATACACCCACAATGGAAAAATCAATGAGGAAATTAATGGAATATGAGGATAAGGCAAAATTGACTATTGTGATGACTATTATTTATTTAATTTGGTTTCCATTTGAAAACCACTCTTGCTTTTTTAATTTGAAACTAAAAAAAATGAAATTTTAACTTTGAGGTTTGATGATAGTAGTGGTGATAGAAGTATTGTAGTTCAAAGGCCATTGGTTTTTTTATTTTATCCTATCAAAAAAAATTAGAAGTCATATTTTTCTAATGCTTTTTTCTTTTTTGTTTGCAGGCTTCAATTTTGCTTTTTCCTTTTCCCTTTCTCTTTTTAAATTTCTTCTTCACCATCACCAACTAAAAAACTGGCGGTTGTGATTTTTCATTATTATGTATATAAAAATAATAAAATAATGAATAAAAATGATTAATTATATAACTATATGTGTTATAATAATATCATAATTTAATAATACTATATTGTATATAATAATATAACCCAGTTTAAACATCTGGCTAACGGTATGACCAACCCTAATAATTATATAAGAAATATATAAAACTAATGCTACACAGAATTATATAATAATAACAAAGGCCACTATGCTTAGATCCATGTATATAAAGGCACCACCTTCACACGTTGTGGGACTTGCATGCTCTGAGGAAAGTGAGAGCTATACCAGTAAATCGACCGCAATGTCAGCCCGGGATCCATCTTGAATCAGATTGGGGGCTGCCACAAGAGAGGATGGGTAACTATGGGAAGGAGAGTGAAATGAGAAGGGAGGATAGCCACAACAACATTCTTTTGCCAGAGCTCAAGGTCAAGTTGCTGGAGTTTGGAGGGGAGTGACTGAAGTTGATGGGAGTTCAGAATGAGGTGGTTTGGAGAGTGTAACTTGAGGATCATCAGTAAGGGGCTGAGTGTAAGTTTTAGTGTAGCAGGGGAAAACGCAGGGATTTAGATTTAGGGTTTCCCCAGATATGCCAATATGACTTCTCTAATAAATTCTTACTTGGATGGACTTTGTCTCTGAGTGTTGAATTTGGGATGGAAAGTTTGGTTGGAATGCTGACACATAATGGACAAGTCTCAAGAGAAAAGCTAAAAAAATGTTTTTCCCAATCAAACCATGAGTGATGGGAAGAAAAGAAGACACAGATACAAACTAGGAGATATAGGAACATACCCAGAATCAGCCATAAAGGACTTAAATGCCTATACACTAACACTCAAAGTTTAGTGGACAAACAAGGTGAACTTGAAATACTAGTACACAAAGGCAGGTATGATATAATTGCTATTACAGAATATTGGTGGGATGAAATTCATGACTGGGATGAAAGACTTCAAACTAATCAAAAGAAATATATGGAGGTGGAGTTACATTATAAGTAAGAGATCAATTGCTACATCTATACAGAAATGTGCAAAACCAAGGATTAAAACCTCCTAGTATGCATATGGTCAATATAAAAGAAAAAAAAAGTCATTGCCACCCAACTAAGCAGAAGAAATAGATGAACGTTTTGCAAACCAATTCAACACACACACATACACAGGAAACATACCATAGAAGTAACGGGAGACTTTGTCCTGATATCAACTGGGAGACAAACTGCATCAAGTGGGAGATTGAACAGGTTCCTAACCAATCTAGCTGATAACTTTGTCTTCTAAAAGGTGGAGAAGGGAAATAGAGCAAAAGCTATTTTGGATCCAATTCTCACTTACAGAGAAAGAGTGATAGAGGGAACTGAAGTTGCCAAAACTTTGGAGAAGAGTGACCATGTCAGATTGAAATTCAATATAATGAAATCAAAAGCAATAAAACAAAAGCAAATCAGTGTCTTAAACTTTAAAAGAACTAATATTATTAAGTGCTGTACCTTATGATTCTTGATGAGTGTATCTTTTCTTTTATGTACACTGAAAGCATTTGCACCAAGACAAATTCCTTGTGTGTCCGATCACACTTGGCCAATAAAGAATTCTATTCTACTCTATATTCTAACTGATTTCAACAACCTCAGAGAGAGCTTGGGAAAGGTTCCAGGATGAAAATCTTAAAGAGGAAAACAACTCAAGAAGCTTGGGTAATTCTGAAAAACATGATTATAAAAGCCCAGGACAATACCATTGAAAAAGAAAAAATCCATGAAGAAACCAGCATGGGTGCACAAAAATTTCCCTTAACTGAAAAGAATACATACAAAAAATGGAAAGAGGGATACATGACTAAGGCAGAGTACCAACAAATAGCTGGAAATTGCAAAGATGAAGTCAGGAAAGCTAAGGTTCAGAATGAAATAAGATTTGCAACAAATACGACTTCAGACTTAAAAACTAGATGTCACAGAACCTGGAGACAGCTGAATAGAAGAGAAAAAACTGGAGAAAATAACAAAACAAAAGACCTGCATATGAAATTAGAACGATTGTGGTAAAAGAAAGCAAAGCGACAGGCACCTTGGGTATAATCTCAAAACAACTGGAGCATCACTTGAACATCATTATCATTGATGAAATCATCATTATCCACTATTTGCAAAAATCAGGTTTATTTGGAACAGCTTACATCCTGCAATAATATCTTTAACACCATCAAACATCAATATCTACCTATTCCAGGTCTTGGGAAGGACTTGATAGGAGAATAAAAATGCCAAATCCTGTCTAAATATTTGACAGATTGGGCCATGAACCATAATACTAACTAATAACACAAGGCCACACTCTGGATATGCACATACACTACACCAATATATCACAACACCTTAGTTTTTAAAGAAGAAATCAATGTGAATTAATGCCAACATCTGGCAGTTAATAACAATAGGTCCAAGACCTTAGAAAAGATAGACTGATAGATTAAAATACTGTGGGATTTCTGAATACAAACTGATATAGTCTTGGATGAGCAATACATCCAATTTAATTATGGTTGAAAATTGTGGATATTCATGTGGCTGTATTACACGATAGTAGAACAGAAGACAAAGAATTGGAGAGGGTCATATTGTACCAAGATCTAAAAATCAAAACTGAAAGAATTTGGTTACAATGGTGGTGATGGTGATGGGCATACTGGATGCCATATCCAAAGGCCTTGGACAATACTTAGCAAATCTATTCATTGACAAAATTTCCATCTGTCACACTGCTTAGATTAAATATAATATATTATAACATCCAAGGTTTCTATGAAACCTTGGTGCAAATGAAGGCCACATCAGCTAAATAATTGGTAGCTGCAATTTCATGTAGTTGTGTACCTCAAAACAAGTGGAGCACTACTTGAACACCATCATCACTGAGAAAATCACCATCAGTCAATTGCAAAACACAGCTTTACTTGGAACAGCATACAAACCGTGATCCCTTTAACACCATCAAACAAGGACACCTGCATATTCCAGCTCCCTGAATAAATGTCAAATCCAGTCTAAATATCTAGCTGAATGTGCATCTAATTCAAAAAAATAGCAAAGACCTGCAAATAGAAGTTGAATGAATGTGGTAAAATAAAGCAAACATATTACCAATGATCACAGGTGTCAAAACTCTAAAGTTACTTGAACATGATTAGCATTGACAAAATCACTATAAATCAACTGCAAAAAAGCAGTTTTGCATGAAAAAGCTTATATTTTGCGACTCTTTTCAAATAACATCTGCCTAGCCCAATTCATAAGGAAGTACTAAATAGGTGGATAAAAATGCCAAATCTACTCTACACATGACTAATTAATTAACCATAATAAAAAGTACCGTATATATTCAAGTATAAGCCGACCCGAATATAAGCCGAGGCACCTAATTTTACCACAAAAAACTGGGAAAACTTATTGACTCGAGTATAAGCCTAGGGTGGGAAATGCAGCAGCTACTGGTAAATTTCAAAAATAAAAATAGATACCTCTATGAAAAATAGATACTTCTATGAAATATAACTAAAAAGGCATCTTGCTTTCATTAGTGTCAAGATGGCATGAATTAACATGGCATACTCAATTGCAAGTTAACTTCATTCACTCTTGGCATTAAAAATGCAACCGGGAGGGAATTATTATCTAATTAAAACTTTCACTAGGACAGTTGAAAGTAAGTTTGATGTTCACAATTTCCTCTTTGAAAGAGACCAGTAAATAGGGAACAAGAAGATGAAGAAAAAGAAGTGTGTTTTTTCACACTTTCCACACTGCAGTGAACAAAAATGGCATCATAGGAACAGGCTTATTCTCAGTCCAAAGGTTTGTTTCTGATTTCTTCCCTGATTTAAGGGAAATTTGGGAAACGATCTCACTATCATGAAAGGTTTAATTGATTCACTAACCCAAAAGAAGATGCAGATGTTGACAGTGGGAGGCAGGAGTCACTCTCTCCCTTGCAAGAAAAAAGCAAGAGCCATTCTTATGATATCTCTCTCTCTCTCTCTCTCTCTCTCTCTCTCTCTCTCTCTCTTCTCTCCCTCCTCCTCCCTGGAATAAGTCAAGCCCTTTCAGCACGCATGACTGCGCGTCGCAGAGACCTTGCAAATGCAAAATCCGGGTTTTTGCATTTGCAAGGTGCAAAGCGGCAGGGGCGGATCTCGTACTGGAAAGGGCTTGACTGTATTCTGGGGAGAGAGATCATAAGAACAGCTCTTGCTTTTTTCTTGCAAGGGAGAGAGTGACTCCTGCCTCCCACTGTCATCATCTTCTTCTTCTTCTTTTGGGTTAGTGAATCAATTAATTTGGGAAACAAACTCACTATCATGAAAGTCAGTGTTCTCTGCCCGTGGGGCATTTGGAAGAAAACGCCCCGCGGCATATCCACGCCAGCGTGTAAGGGGAATCAGAAATCCCCGCGTTCAACGCCTAGCACAGCAGAAGAGAAAACGCAGCTGTGAGCAAATACTGGGAAAACCTGATTGATCAGAAAAAGGAGGCAAAAGAGGGAGGGGTGGTGGTGGACAGAGGTCCCACTGGTATTTGTGAAACACTCGGTCGGCAGTGAAACACTCGGTCGGCTCAGAAAACAACGCGAGCCGAGGTGGCTTCGGCTCTGCTTGGCTTCGTTTCCTCAGCCCCAGCTGCTTTCAGTCCGCTTGGGAGGAGGAGGAGGTGGTGGCGGCGGCTCGCGTTGTTTTCTGAGCCCGCGAGCCTAGAGCCAGGGCGCTTTCATTGCACGGCGGAGCTTCTTGTCTCAGGAAACGCTGGGCATTGTTGCTGCCCCCTGGGGGGAGGGCGATTCTGGGCTGCGTGATTGGGGGACTTCGTGGCTTTGGGTGGGTGGGAGCGAGGACGGATGGATTCTGCGAAGTGGGGCTTGCCTGCCCTTGCTGGCTGCCTCTGCTTCCTTAGGGGCAGGGAAGGGGGTTCGTCTGGACCAAGGGTGAGTCTCCCCCACAGTTTCCCCTGAAGGATCTTCCGTCGCTTTTGCCTTCTCCCTACGTCTTCCCTCTGTTAAAATCCCCCCCCCTCCACTTATTTTCGGGCAGATAGATTTCGTGTCTGAGCATTGTCACATGACGGTGGGTCTTTCCGCCCCCCTAGAAACAGTTAAAAAAAGAAAAAACAATATATCCTCATGCAAAAACTTTTCTGCTTCCGATTACCCCCATGCTTACAAGTTGCAAAGGAAACACGGAAGCAGGGAAGCGGCTGCCCAGCTCCGGAGCTCCACACCATTTTTTTCTCAGAGGGGAATCTCACTCGAGTATAAGCCAAGGGTTTTTTTTTTCAGCACAAAAAATGTGCTGAAAAACTCTGCTTATACTCGAGTATATACTGTACTTAATTTTAGCAGAATAATAGCTGGAAAGAACCTTGCAGGTCTTCTAGACCAACCCCCTGCTCAGGCATGAACCCCTATAGTAGTGTTGGCGAACCTTTTCGGCACTGAGTGCTGAAATGGGAGTGTGCAGGTGTGAGAGCAAGGGAAACTTGAAGAGCAACTCCCTGTTGGCCCTCACCTGTTGCTCTTCCGGGTTCCAGCATGCGCATGTGCACTGGCCAGCTGGTTTTTACACGCGCAGGCATGCTGAAAACCAGAAGAATAGCTCCCCGGCATGCATGCATGTGCTGGAAACCAGAAGCTCAACTTCCTGGCGTTCACATGCACGCCAGGAAGCTGCTGTTCCAATTTTCGGTGCTCTCATGCACTCGAAGACCAGCTGTCTGGCATGCCAGAACCCCAGAAGAGAAACAGGTGATGGCTGGCATGCCCAGAGAGATGGCTCTGTGTGCCACTTCCAGCACGCGTGCCATAGGTTCGCCATCACGACCCTATAGCATTGCAGACAAATGGTTGTCCAATCTCTTCTTTAAAACCTCTAGTGTTGGAGCACCCCAACTTCTAGAGGCAAACTGGTCCACTGATTAATTGTTCTGTCAAAAAGTATTTATATTACAATACAACAATAATAATAAATAAAGATTTTTCAGAAAAGGTGTGTTTCTTCTTTCTATTATGATAGAACCAAATTCTTCCATAACGGTGTTGATGGATTTAAGATGTGAAAGTTGAAATCAGTCAAAACAGACAAGTTATTTGTTTCAGGGACAGCAAAAAAGCACTAATTTTTAATGATCTGACTCTGAAATTAAAATATTATTAGAAAAACAAAATAAAAAGTAAAATGCAAATTATATAAAGCAGAGGAATCCAGAGTTGGAAAAAGTGTTTTAAACTTGAGACTTAATTACAGCAGATGTCTTCAAACTTGGCAACTTTAAGATTTGTTGATTTCAATTCCCATAATTTCTCAATCAGCTATGTTGGCTGGGGAATTCTGGGAGTTGAAATCCATGCCAAGTTTGAAAATCCCTGAACTAGAGTGAGAAGTGGGCTTAAAGATGACTCAGGTTCTCAAATTACTTTTGTGGGATCAAGAAAGGGGAACAGGGTTTAGGAAAAATGGAATTTAATGTCAAATTTAGGAACTGAGATAAAATAAGAAAAGGAATCTTAAAAGGAATCCGAAGCAAAAACTGCGAGGTAGTGAAAAGTACTCCCCAACCTGTGGGCTGTATCCCCCCAATTTGTGCTAGCATCACGAGTGTCATGTGGGCACTTGTGGTGCTGTTCATGCAAGCATATGCATGCATAAAGGGGCCCTGCCCCTCCTTCCTCCGGGCTGCAAACCCAGAAAAGTTGAGGAACTCTGCTCTACAAGGATACTTGTGTTTCATTGTGCGTCTAGATATGCCAGTTACAGCTACTGGTGGAATGTCAAGAAAGTTAGATCATGGCCACTCCATCTCAAAGTTTGTCATTGCTTCATCTATTGTGAGTTTTTTTGCTATGCCTTCAAGTCAATATTGGCTCCTGGCCACTGCCTGGACAACTCCCTGCAGTTTCTGTGGCAAGAGTTTGGAAGTGGTTTGCCACTGCCTTCTTCCTAGGACTGACAAACTTGCAAAAAGGTCAAACAGTGGCTTTTATGCCTAAGGCTGAACTAGAACTCCCAGTCTCCTGGGTTATAGCCTCATCCTTAACTATTACAGCAAATTGGTTCTTTGTAATACTGAGTGAAAGTAGTATACAGGTAGTCCTCAATTTATGATCAGTCACTTACTGTTTGAAATTATGATGGGACTAGTTCAGATGCTTTATGATCCAGGCCATTGTAAAATATTGTGTCATCCCATCCTCTAAGGTTACATAACTAAATTTCAGATGCTTGGCACTTGGCTTGTAGCATCCTGTGGTCATTTGATTGCAATTTGCAATATATTTTGCTGGTTAACAATTCTTGACTCTTTGGGGATCATATCATATAATACATAGTCTGAAAGAACCTTGATGTATTATCAAAGGATTATCAAAGATTATCAAAGGAAGAAAGCATTAAAAATCCATTTCAATATTAATATCTCTGTTGACTTTAAAATAACTTTCTAATTATAACTTAACATAGAAAACTCTGAATATATTTGAATACATGTATGTCAAATTAAAACAAACCTTATTTATTAAAGTCATTGCATAAACTAGTAACTCTGTATCAAGTCCATCCTTTTCCTCCAAAATCTCCATGACACTGGACCATGGCTTGAGACCTGAACAAAGAAATATTAATATTATAAAGAAGAATTTTGTTCGCCTGTATTAGCTATTTAAAAAAAAGATTAATATTTAAAAATAATGGATCATTGATGGGGGAGGGGAGGGCTTCTACCCTCCTCACTGAGCCCATAAGACTGGAAATGGGCGAGCACAAGGTACCAAAAAAATAGAAACAGTGATCCTGGGCCTATCCTGGTTTGACAAATGGTACTCCACCATCACATGGGAGGTGGCTACAGAAACTAAGTCTGGAGATAGGCCCTGAACCTGCTCAGTCAGATGTTGGAGATGGCCCAATGAAGCAGCAGCACTGGGCGAAGAGAGAAGGGCACTGCTGCTTCACAGCAGCCCCCAGCCAAACCTCAGATTTCTAGAGAGTACCGGGACCTGGCTGAAATATTCAGTGAGGAGGAATACAACGGGCTACCCCATCACCGCCCCAAAGATTGGGCCATAGAGTTTGTATCAGGTGTTAAACTACCCAACCAAAGATGTACTCCATGACCCTGAAAGAGATGAAAGAGCTAAGAAAGTACATCGAGACTAACCTACCCAGCTGGCTATGTCTAGAGTAGCCACCCCAGTCCTCTTTAAGGAGAAAAAAGACAGGTCAATGAAGCTTTGTGTGGATTTTAGAGGAATAAACGTATGCATGGAGAACACCTACCCACTTCCCCTCATGAAAGACATGCTGACCCACCTGGCCAAGGGGAAAGTGTTCACCAAACTAGACCTGCAGGAGGTGTACTACCAGGTACGAATCAAAGAAGGGACAAGTGGAAAACACTTTTTAACTGCCCCTTAGGGAGCTTCTAATTCAAAGTAATGCCCTTTGGGATGCAAGGTGCTCTGGCAGTATTCATGCAACTGATAAACGAGGTGCTACATGAGCACTTGTATAAAAGAGTCCTTGTATACCTAGATGACATTGTTATCTTCACAGAGACCCTAGAACAACATGTGAAGTTATTGCAGCAAGTATTGGAGAAACTCCTTGTGGTGAAATTATATACAATGTTATCGAAGTGTGAGTTCCACAAGACCAGTCTGGATTACTTGGGCTACCAAGTATGAGCAACGGCATAGAGATGGACCAGGCTAAAGTAAAAGCCGTTTTACACTGGCAACCCCCACATACGTGAAAACAGCTTCTTGGGGTTCATGAACTTCTACTGGCAGTTTATCCCCTCGTTTGCTGAGATCCTGCCCATCACCGAACTATTAAAAACTGGGGAAGACCTCAACAACTACAACTGAGTCAGCCCCTACAGTGGACCCTGGTATGTCAGCAGGCTTTTGAGTTATTGAAGAGGCTGTTCGCTAAGGAGCCAATCCTCAATACCCTTTTGTAATCCAAGCCAATGCCAGCAATGTGGCCGTCGCAGCCATTCCCTTCCAAAAAATGCAGAAAGCAACTTACAGTCTTGTACTTATACCCCCTCAAAAAACTGACTGAAACTGAGCAGAGGTGAGCGGTGTAGGAGAAAGAAGCCTAGCAATCAGGTGGGCCCTGCTAACCTGGAGCCACTTCCTTGAGGGCAGTGGTGTGCTGTTTGAGGTATGGACTGATCACAAGAATTTAAAGGCACTAAATCACCTCCTGCAAGCTCTTCCCAAAGCAGGTCCGTTGGGCACAATATTTCAAATGATTAAACTTCGAGCTGAAGCACATCCCAGGAAAGAAGAACATCCTGGTGGATGCTTTGTCACATAAACCATGGTACCACAGCAAGCGTGAAGAGGTGGTTCATAAAATGATCCTCTCTTCCAAACTACCTTACAGGCCATAACTAGAGGTCAGGCCAGGCAGAGAAGAACCCCTGACGAAGGGAGAATGACCCAAAGCCTAAAAGATGAGCTGCCAGCTGCCCCATGGTTCAGACACAACCCGTGAATACTAACTCCCAAAGATGACTAGCCCGGAAAGGCTCCAAATTGTATGTGCCCAGCAGCTCTGTGTTCTCCAAAAGTATCATGACTCGAAGCAAGTGGAGCATTTCGCCTACCTGAAAACCCTGCATCTGGCCAGAAGGCAATTCTGGTAGCCAAAGATGAAAAAGGTTATTGAGGATAATGTTAAGAGTTGTGCCACCTGTGCCGCCATGAGGAAGAGACCAGGGAGACCCCCTGGACTGCTCCAACAGGTAGCCGACCCGTCCCAACCCTGGGAGGAAATAGCCATGGATTTAATTGTTGAACTCCCTGCGAATGGAGGGAGTACTGTCATCTGGACCGTCATCAACTTGTTTTCCAAACAAGCCCATTTCATAGCTTGCCCAGGGCTCCTGTCAGTGCGGAAGTTGGCTAACCTGTTTATAAAGTGTATCTACAGGTTGCATGGTGTCCCTCGTAGGATTATCTCCAATGGGGGGGTCCAATTCGCTGCTAAGTTCTGGAGGAAGTTCATGGTGGAACGTACGTGGTGGAACAATATTTGAGATTCTATGTCAACCACCAGCAAACAGACTGGGCAGAGTTGTTGCCATTTGCTGAGATGGCATATAACAATACAGTGCACAGTAGCATAGGGCTGACCCCATTTCAAGTCACTAGCAGCATGGATTTTATCCCTATGCCTGAGCTCCCCCAGGAGCCCCCCTCCTTCATGTTGCTAGCAGAGTGGATGGAGTCACTGAAAAAAGCCTGGGAAAATACCAAATAAGCCCTATGGGAGGCAGTGGAAGCATATAAGACCCAAGCTGACAAGCACTGCTCTCCCCAACTGCAGTTTAAGGTCTACTTGTCCACAAAATATCTGAAAAAAGATCGGTCTGAAGTTCAGAGGGCCTTTCCCTACAGTGAAAGTTATTAACCCGGTCACTTGCAACTTAAGCTCCCTCAATTGTTAGAGAAAGTGCATCTGCTTTTCTACAGCAGTTTATTGAAACCTGTTGTGGGCTCTCAATTCAGGCCAATAGGTAGGATATCACCCAAGCCAATAGTGGTTGAAGGTCAAATACTGTCAAGCCCAAAATTGACATAAGTGTAGTAATTGACATAAGTGTAGTCTTAGTATATATTCTTTTTCTTACTTTCTCTGTGGTAGTCATGGGGGGAAGGGTTTCGAGCTTGACACATTCCTAAGGAGGGAGGAGTGGAGATAAAGAGAGTGTTTTGGCTAGGTGATCTTTCTTCTCATGGGAAACAAGCTGTCCATGGTTGGGCCCCTTGAGGTGGAGATTTATGATATCAAGCAAGATTGATTTACTTCTATTGAAGAATGTGACTTTTGGGGGTTGGTTCTAGCTTGTAATATTGTGGGGTAATTCCGGGTTGTGTCAGATCCAGAATTACCATGGACTTTGCCAGTTTGATGCTGTCCTAAATAAAAGAAATCTTTTTGGAAGATGGACTTTGTACTTTTCTTTTTAAATGGATTTAATCACTTGGAAACCTGACAAACACATTACGAGGTAAAGAAAATCCTAGATTCGAGAGAACACAAGGGTCAGTTGAAGTATCTAGTGCACTGGAAGGATACCCCCTTGCTGAAGCCACCTGGGTGAAGAGTTGGAAGGTGAGAGCAGATAGGTTAGTGAAGCAATTTCATGATATGTACCCCCAAAAGCCAAAAGGTCCTCCCGGGGAAGGGAGAGGATGGTTAGGAGTGCTTGACTAACTTCACTGTGCTCTGTCTCTCTTTTGTGGGAGGGTTCCTTCAATTGGGAGGGGGAGCCTGTCAGGCCAGAAACTGACCTGGCTATGGCCATTTAGTTTCTGTGGGGTTTCTTTCTCAGGATTTCAGGCTGACACAGCTTAGAGCTGGAGAGGAGAGTAAGATGGGCATTGATATCAAATAGCATAGCTTTCTGGTATGTCATAGGCATTCCAATGGCTGGCTGGGTAGAAAAGGAGGAGAGAGGTAACCAAGCAACCAGCCAGCTTCCAGATTGGACAATGTGATTTATTGTTTTGAGAAAAGGGGAAACGTTTCCTCTTAAGGTTGTGGAAAGCACGGGAAGATTTAGAACTGGCTTTCCACTGGATTGTGCCAAGATGATATCTCTAAATAAAGCTGTTCTTTGAAGAATTACCCTGCCTTGGAGTTCTGTTTTGAAATGGATGTATTATTTGGAACCCTGACAAAAGGTGGAAAACAAGTAAATAAGTAAATAAATGAATGGGTATTTAAATACACTTTTGCAGTTAGAAATCCTACTGAAACTGTGAAATTAAACAAGTTTGGAGTGTAGATGGATGCCAAATTTCTTATACAATGAATTAATTCAAACAAATTCTAACCAGTTCTATGTAAAATCTGAAAAACAGTATTACAACTGCCTTCTCATACTAATCTTAGAGCTATATGGCAATCTTTTAGTCATTCTGGGACATCAATTCACTGTTTTTTATAATATGCCAAAATAATCCCTTTTGCAGAACATTCATTGCAATTGTCTCAAGAGAGATCCAACCAATGGTGTTGTATAATATACATGTACTGGAGACTATGACTAATCTTTTGGTTTAACAAAATATTCACGTATTTTTGCATCCCTCTCAATCTATCCTCCCCCCATTTTAATAATTCCTTTTAATAATTTTTCTCTAACAAATACATTCTATAAACATCTGGTTTTGGATTCAAATGTTAATGAATAGTTTAGGAAAGAATATTAAGAGTGCTGATTAGTTTTGGGCTTTCCCCCCCTTTTTGTATCCAAAGAAAAATATCAAATGACCCCCACACTATTTTTGTACTGTAAGTATCTTTTAACAAATAGAATAATCCACAATTAGTTCCCCTTAGAAGCATAATATGACTCACCCCTTTTTGCATCGACAGTAGCCACTGCTTCCATAAGAAGGGATGAATTGGATTCAGTATACTCCACGAAAACAAGAAACAATTTCAGTGCTGTCTTTACAACCAGGCGAAACTGCAAGGGAAGAACAGCTATTCATAAATCAAACTGTAAAATTTGCAGAATGGTTGTTTTCTTTTACTGCAATGCAGGCTAATCCTATGTGGAAATAAATCAGTGCAATAGCAGCATCGCTATCCCTAAGTAACTGATTGAACAAAAATATGCTTCATCTTCTAAATTAAATGTCAAAGTAGAACAAAGAGCAAATCCATAAAACATGTATAAATAGCTAGTCTAGCCTAGTTCCTTACTCTTTTAAATCACTCTTTAGGTGCTATCTAAACACCTTTAATTACTGATGCCATAATTTATACAAGATACTGTTAAAGCATATGGTCTAAAAGCTAATTCTATTTTCTGTGTGGTTGTAAGTCTAATCATCTTTTATTTTCTTGATCAAATTCAGAAACTATTGGATTGTGTAACTTCCACTTTCATTTTTTTTAATGCTCAGTTATCATTAACATATAAAATTTGCTGAAAAACTCTACTCACCTTGTATTTTCTATTTTTGAATTTATCTTTTAACTTTTTAATATATTTTTTTCCTCTTTAATTGTGATCATATTTAAAGGTGATCTTGAATAAAGAAAAGGGAATTGATTCCTAATTCATTCACAGAAACGGGGTTTTCTATAATGAAATGTGTCATATATATCAAGAATTCCCTCAGTTAAATGAATGAATAACTGAATACATAGATTTAAAATGATGTAATTTTGGTAAGAACAAAATTTGGACTGATGTATACCATTAAAAAACATAGAATATGTTCAGAAAGAAGCAAATTAAGTGTAGGAAGTATGAATTTCTCAGGCTAAGAAGGGGAATTAATGTGGAAAAGTAAATTTAAGTATCAAGATCCAAATCATGTTAGAAACATAAAGATTTGCAATGTTATGCAGAGCATGGTTTCAAGTAGCTAAGAAATTTGGAAAATCCTAAAACAGCCTAGTCACTGCTTGTTTTTGAGCAGATATGGCTCAGAACTATTTTTAAAAAGAAAAACGGTAGTAAAAATATCCCAAAAAACATTCTTACCTTAGACCCAATGAGTATGTACAACCACTGGATGGTTTCATTGTGATTTATTAGTCCATTCATCCCATCAACATACAGCATAATTTGTCCCAGTGCTAAGGAAATAAAGATTATTTTTTAAAATTGTTTTATTTAACAATTTGCTATTACAAGCTAAAACCATACAATTATCAAATATAAAGTATATAGGGGTCACTGAGTTGATCAAGAGTCAAACTTTGATCAGACTGAAACGGAAGTTTTTCACAATCTAAATATAATTTCTTATTAGCATATAGTAGCCCTTGACTTACAACCATTCATTTAGTGACCATTTGAACTTACAGTGGCATTGGAAAAAGTGATTTATGATTATTTTTCACACCAACAACCACTGTAGCATGACCATGGTCACCTGATCAAAACTTGGGTAAGTGGCATGTATTTATAACTGTTACAGTGTCCTGGAGTTATGTGATTAATTTTTGTAAACTTGTGGCAAAGATTCACTTAATAACCATGTTACTAACTTAAGAATTGCAGTGATTCATTTAACAATGACAGTTCATAAAATGAGAAAAATCAGCTTAACAACTATCTTGCTTAGTAATGGAAATTTTGGGCTCTATTTTGGTCGTAAGTTAAGGACTACCATAAAACTATTGTTATAACAAAGTATAATGGGAGATCTCCAGAAAATGGTACATTGAGTGACTGGTCCATTTTTTTCTCCTGCTGACCAACAGTTAACTTTGCGACCAAAACTAGTCCTTTGGCATGTACACCCCAGATTTTAAAAGGAGTAACTAGGAATGACTAAGATGACCCTTTGACAATTGTGGACTTGCCTGGTTAAAGAAATCTAGTTGATTACAATTTTCAGTGAGTGGTTGGAGGATTGGGTCTCCAACTTTTCCTGTCACTGTTTGCTTTTTGAAAGTGTGCCTTGGTTTTAAATATCATGTTTTGAACTTTTTTTGATTTACATGTTTAATTAACTGTCTGGCTCAGGGCTGTCAAATACAAAATCTGCGAGCCACATCTGGCCCTTGGGGCCATCCTGGAAAGTGTAAGGGGCTGGCACACGTTGCTTCGACCTGGTCTAGCCACATTGCTTCAGCCTGGTCTATCCGTGTTGCTTCGGCCCAGTCTACCCAATGCGAAGATGAAACATGCCAGCAGTTTGGGAGTGGTATCAAGCTGGCCACACCCACCCAGTCAGCCATGCCCACCTGGTCCCCCAAGGTCAACCATAGCCCTGATGTGGCCCTCAATAAAACTGAGTTTCACACCTCTAGTCTAGTTGAATGCTGATTTATATTATACCCTTGCTAGAATAAATATGAATTTTTATTTTACTGCTTTGCTTTGGATCTATGAAACATTTTGGCACATGGAAATTGATTTGATTTACATTTACTGGATTGTGTATTTTATTAATTTTTAAAATAATTTTGTATACACACACACAGAGTATACATATTGTCTTTTTTCTTTCTAAAGAGATGAGAATGTTCTCTTTTGTTTCTATTTATCTCTATTGTGGGGAATTATCTTAATTTTTCCTGCTGTCCTTTTGTTACAGAACATCTACTTCTTTTGTAGTGAAGAGGAATTGCCTATGCTTTGTTGTGAAAGTCAAGCTATAAAAGAAGTTTGAATTATATGAAAAATAAAAACAATAAAGTATTTTGACTGTTATACATTATATATTTTTATAATGCACAGAAAAAGGGATACAAAAGAAAGACAAATTGCAGATCCATTTAACTAATTAAAGCTTTCTTGGAAGCCTTTGGAGAAAAAAATTAGATGAAAGACACAGTTACAACAGTTATAAATCAGTCAAAGGATGACATACAGATACAAGTAATCCTCAACTTACAATAGTTCATTTAGTGACCGTTTAAAGTTACAATGGCAGTGAAAAAAGTGGCAGAGTTACAACCTTGAGGTTCGTTGTGGGAAGCAAAGGGGATGTGGTGACTGGCTTTAACAGGCTGTTGTGGAAAACTGCATGGCTGCGCCTGAGGTTTTTGGCAGTGTTATTTGAACTGTTATTGAATTAATGACTCAGCCAATGGAAAATGGGCCGATATATTTTGGATTCAATTTTTTAAACTGTTGTCTGGGCTGCAGGCATTTGGTGGAGAGATACTTTTTAACGATTTCATGTGCATCTTCTAGTGCCTTGTGCCCAATGGGCCAGGTAGTTTGAAGGGATTTAATTCATTATTCTAGAGAGATGGTTTGGAGGCTCAGCTGATACTGTTCAAGTATGGGGCACATGCGCATGCATTGCATTTTGGGAGTTTGTACACACATTCACGCACACTTGCACTTTTGAGCACTCAGTGTCAAAAAGGTTAGCCATCACTGGAATAGGACATCCCTATCTGAGATGATTTGGTCTGGGATCCTGTGAAGCCTGCACGGAGACCTTTGCCAGAGTACATGCAGAGGGGATTTGGGAGCATGCCCGGATGTGTGTATGTTTAGAGAAGAGGTCAATGACAATCCAGATTATTGTGTTCCCAGAGGTTTCTCGCAGCTCAACCAGCTCCTCCACTGTCACTCTCTGTTCTGGTCTTGGGATCTTTGGTTGGAGTTTCCTCACCATCAGTGGTGGAAGAAGAAACTGTTAGTGATTGGGGACAAACCCCCAAAAACAGAATGTGCAGCAGCAGTCAAGCCAGGCAGCCAAATGAGAGAGGAAGGGCCCTAGAGTTTACACACACTGATGACAAACACTGTTTTTGTAGTTTAAATAGTTGTTTAATCCAATTAGAGTTTAAACATTGTCAATCAGTCCATATGTCATTCACAAATATATCCATTCAGTAACTTAGTCCATTCACTAGTCAGTTCTATGTCCTTATCTGCTTGTAAAGATATCTTCTCCTCTGATACCTTTCCTTTTGAAGACAACGCTGAGTATTCACAGGATATCAGCACATCAATGAAATAGTCCTTTCGTTCAGGTATTCAAACAGTTGTAGCAAACAGTAGCAAACAAACAGTAGCAAGCAGATAAAACAAGCAGAGAGAGGTTACGTTTCTCTTACTGCCTTTTATTGCCGTTTGTAACCGCACCTTTAATTAGTTAATTACAAGCAGTTTGGTGCTTAAAGCTACAAGTTACAAACACCCAAACCTTGGTTTTATATATTTATTCACCCAAACTTAGTTGGTGTATCAATGTTATACCCAACATTCTCCCCTTTTGGGTGATATAAATATACAATACCCTTACAATCTAAAACCATACTTTACACAACTCTCTTGGTGCTTAATGGCACCTTGGGCTTTAGTAAAGTTATCAGCTATATTGTCCTCCGACATGCAGTACTCCAGTTGTATCATTTTACTCTTTACAGATTGTCTAACGTTTAAGTACCTTAAATCTGTATGCTTGCTCTCAGTTTTTACTGCAATATTTGTGGCCATTTGAATTGCTGCCTGATTATCTTCATGTACAATTATAGGATAATTTACAGTTAATCCCATGTCATTCATCATCTGCTTATACATGATTAATTCAGTACATAATAACGACAAACAGGAGAATTCTGCTTCCATAGTAGACAAACTTATATGCTGTTGTCTTATTGACTTCCAACCTATTAATGTCTTACCCAGCATTATGGCTGTTCCTGAAGTCGACTTTCTTGTGTCTCTTTCTGATGCAAAACTAGCATCTGCATAAGCACTCAGTATTAGATCACCTTTTGGTTCTAGATACAGTGTATGGTGTAATGTTCCTTTAAGATACCTTAAAATTCTCTTTAATGCCTTCCAATGACATTGAAGTGGATCATTATTATGTCGTGCCAGTTGATTAACACCATAAGCAATATCTGGCCTTGACCAATTGCTAATGTATGATAAGCTACCAATCAAAGATTGATATATTACCTTATCAAACTTGGGACTTTGAGTATCCATTTTGCAAATATCCTGACTCATTGGAGTCTTTGCAGTCTTACAAAGTTCCATCTTATAATCTATTAGCAATTTAGATATCTTATCCTCCTGAGATATCTTAAAACCTTTCTGTGTTTTCAGTATATTCACACCTAGATATTTCTTTATCTCCCTAATTGCTTGATTTTTATTTTCTTAGCTAATGATGCTATTATTTTATTGGCTTCATCATTAGTTTCTGTAATCAAAGCAATATCATCTGTGAATAATAGTAATAATGATATTTTCCCATTTGTCTCCCTTTTAAATAGACATGGATCGGCTAAACCAGCTTTAAACCCTATATTGTTTAGTTCCTTTACAATATACTGGTTCCATTCATAGCCTGATTGTTTAAGACCATAGAGGCTCTTTTTAACAACCAATAATCATTATTATTTTCACCTTTAAATCCAATAGGTTTTTTCATGTATACAGTATGTCTTAGTGGAGCGTGCAAGTAAGCAGTTTCTACATCTAGATGGTTGACTATATATTTCTTACTTGCTGCCCACACTAAAGCTGCCCTTAATGTTGCTGCTTTAAGGCTAGGTGCAAATACCTCATCATAGTCATTGGCATCTTGTATAAAACCTTGGGCTACTAATCGTGCCTTATGGATTATATTACCATCTTTTTCAGTTTTTATCTTAAAAATCCATTTGCAGCCAATGGGTTTTATATCAACAGGTAATCTTGCATTTTCATATACTTTCATATCCTTTAAGGATTTCAATTCCTTATTCATTGCTGCATACCAACTTTCCTTATCTTTAGTAGGATACATGTTTATTTCATCTACAGTATATGGAACTTTATTAATCTGGCACACTGTGTTAGCCTGGTATCTATCAGGCGGTCTAGATATTCGTGTAGTTCTTCTGGGAATTGCTGGGCTAGTATGAGGACTTTTTTGAATTACTACCTGTTCATGTTCCTCAGCTTGCTCAGCTATTGGTACTATTTCTTCCTTTATGGGCTCTATCTCTGCCTGTATTAGTCTCTTTACTTTATTCTTAAAGTTACAGGGATAATTAATGGGATTTCTATAGGATTCAATAATTACTTCTTTATTGTTATCCTGTTCTAACTTATCCCATCCTACGTGCTCTAGAAATTGGGCATTGGCACTACATAACACCTTAGATGTGCCTTTCTCCCAAAATCTATATGCCCTATGGTTAGCTTGGTAACCAACGAAGAAAAATGGTTTAGCTCTGTGTTGCCCTTTACGCCTGAGTTGTGTAGGGATATGCACCCATGCTGGTGCACCAAATGTGTGCAGGTAACTCAGATCAGGCTTCCTGCCATGCCACATGGTGAATGGGATTTCACCAGTAGTTGTATTAACAACGTTGTTCAATATGTTATTAGCACACATTGTGGCCTCCCCCCACAAAGAATCAGGTAATCCAGAATCAGTTAACATTGTTCTAACCATTGCCTGTAGTGTTTGGCCTCTTCTCTCAATAAATGCGTTGTGTTGTGGTCTGTATGGTGCAGATTTCTTGTGCTCTATTCCAGCTACCTTTAATCTATTCTGGAATTTGCTGTTGACAAATTCTGTACCATTATCTGTCACCAGGGTTATCAGTTGCCGTTTAGTCTTTCTTTCTGCAAATTTTAACCAGTTGAAGAAATGTTGATATGTTTCAGTTTTGCTTTTCATTAGGTAGCAAAACCCATATCTAGAATAATGGTCCATAATGCTCAGTATATATTGAGCACCCCCCATACTGGGTTTCTTTGGACCTATAATGTCTGCAAATACTACTTCTAAAGGTTCTTTAGTTTTGAAAACATTTAGCCTATTTGCAGGCAATATTTTACTCTTATCTTCACAGCAGACATTACAACGCAAATATTTATCACAAGGTTTTAACCTTATTCCATCAGATAACTCTACTGTACGTTTTAGCATTTTAAAATTTACATGCCCCAAACGCCTATGCAATAAATGGATACATTCATTATGAGGCTTTATATTGTTAAATACAGTCTGTGCCTCCCCTTTCTTACTATCATGTAATACATACAATGTTCCATTTAAAGCTGCAGTTACCCTTTTGTTATCTTTTTCAATTATGCAATTATTATCCTTAAATGTAATCACATAACCTAGTTTGTCTAATACCCTAACAGAAAGCAAGTTCACCTTTAACTGTGGTACATACAACATTTTTATATCCTGGTTTAAGCATGGACAGTATGCAATACCTTCTCCCTTGGCCTTGAGGTTCCAGCCATTAGCAAGTGATATATGTTGAGAGCTTGTAGACAGTTTTATAAATTTTGTCTTATCTCTCGTGATGCAGTGGGATGCACCACTGTCCACCACCCATAAATCATTCTTCACATCACAGTTGCTAAACGTGGCTAGTTCAAAAGATTTCTTTGGCTTTTTTACGTTCTGGTTTTTTTCTTTTCTGCAGAATCTTGCCAAATGTCCTCTGCCTCCACAATTAAAACACTTTTTAATTGTGTATGCCGTCGAAGATAAATTCTCTTCTTCCGGGTGCTTTAATTTACTTAGTTGGTTTCTTTCAAGCTTTGAAGATAATTTCTCTTCTTTATTAGGTTTATCTTCTCTCAGCTGGTCACGTTCACACCTTCTTCTGGCTTCTTCTAATAGCCTGCCGGTAATCTCGGTTAATGATAAACTATCTTTTGGCAATACTTCTAAAGCAGTCACATAATCATCATAGCTTTGATCTAATGAAGACAGTATGATGTATACTTGTTGCAACTCATTAAATATAAGCTCTTTTTCTTGTAATTCCTGAAAAATGCTCTTCATACAATTTAAATGAGTTAACATGTCTCCATTCTACTGAAGATGTGTTCGAAATAGTTTGCGTGTAAGATATATATGAGCTCCTACACTGTCCCGAACATATATCTTCCTGAGGTTCTCCCAGCAGTTTGCAGCATTTTCCTCTCCACGGATATGGATAAGTTGCTGGTCAGAGAGAGTCAGTCCTATGATGCATAAAGCCTGCTCATTCTTTCGTTTATAGTCTTGTATCTTTTTGTCATCCTCTTCAACATTAGGATCTAAGTTAGTTACATCTGGTGGGTTTGTTATTATGTCCCACAAACCTTCTCTTCGTAGAAGTAAACTACATTTCATTGACCATGAAACATAGTTCGTTCCATCTAGTCTGGATATCATGGACAGATTTGGCAAATTTACTTGTGCCATTGCTCTTCAGATATGTAGCTATTTAAAAACTACTGAAAAAAAACAGTTTGCTGTTACAGTAATGTGCAACTCACACCAACTCTCACTGCTATATCCTCGTTAGTTAGACTGTGCGCACTGGGCCCATAACCAATGTTAGTGATTGGGGACAAACCCCAAAAAACAGAATGTGCAGCAGCAGTCAAGCCAGGCAGCCAAATGAGAGAGGAAGGGCCCTAGAGTTTACACACACTGATGACAAACACTGTTTTTGTAGTTTAAATAGTTGTTTAATCCAATTAGAGTTTAAACATTGTCAATCAGTCCATATGTCATTCACAAATATATCCATTCAGTAACTTAGTCCATTCACTAGTCAGTTCTATATCCTTATCTGCTTGTAAAGATATCTTCTCCTCTGATACCTTTCCTTTTGAAGACAACGCTGAGTATTCACAGGATATCAGCACATCAATGAAATAGTCCTTTCGTTCAGGTATTCAAACAGTTGTAGCAAACAGTAGCAAACAAACAGTAGCAAGCAGACAAAACAAGCAGAGAGAGGTTACGTTTCTCTTACTGCCTTTTATTGCCGTTTGTAACCGCACCTTTAATTAGTTAATTACAAGCAGTTTGGTGCTTAAAGCTACAAGTTACAAACACCCAAACCTTGGTTTTATATATTTATTCACCCAAACTTAGTTGGTGTATCAATGTTATACCCAACAGAAACTCTATGACATCCACTCTTGGTGGCCCCTTTCCACCCTTTTTTGGCTTCCGGGAGGGGGTAGGTGCCAGGATTGGCAGTCAGCAGTCTGAAGATCTTCTTTGCTGCATTGAAAACATCTATGGTGATGATGGCTGGGGATATGTTTACCTAGTTTTGAGGGCTCTTATTTTTCTGTCCCAAATGATTATCACTGTTCTCAATTGATATGAGCATGGTACTTGGTCAGGTCTATTTCTATCTCGTCCACCAAGACATACCAGCCCTGGTGCCAGTTTGCTAGCTTTCCAGCCAAGGTTCCTCATTTGAGGGGTTTGATTCTGGTCTGGATTTTCCAGTTGGCAAGTGGATCTTTGAATTGCTTCCTCAAGGCAGCCATAAATTTGTCAAATTGGCACAATACCACAGCAGTGGCACCATGGAGTGCCATGAAGCAGTGATGGGGCAAAGCAGGCTGGCACACTGACAACTATTAAGAGATGCTGTGGTTCAATTGACACAAAAACATTCTGAACATTAAGTGCTGCAGACATATTCACAACAGAGATCTATGACTTTGGGAAATGAGATGCAATTGTTTAGAAATAGCCCAGTTATAATTTTAAGGAAATGTTTTATTATTAAAAATCAATTGAAGACATTTGATCCTGGACAGATTAGCAATAAAGACTGCAGTAGTTTATGGTTGATTAGAAACTGTTATGGACTTTCTGCGTGTAAAATACAATAATAGATTGTACTTTGAAGTTTAATTTTGTTGTTGGGGTTAACCCTATTAACTTTTCTTATGGTAGCTAGATGGTAGCTCAAAATTAATTGGGCAAATGGAACTGTAGAAGTTTATAAATTGTAGACCTCTTTTGAAAGTATGTGTATGAGAAACATTGTTGAAATATATTTATCAGCATTCAGCTTGGAGGGACAATTTATGTATATGTTTTTAATAAACATTTTTGTCTTTAGTTTTGCTTTTTTTTTTTCCTGTTTTCTGTTAAGTTTGTATTTTAACTTTGGAAATGAAGTAAAGAAATATTAAACAAGCAAGGTCTAACAATAAATATAAAAGATAAGAGAAATAATATCCAAACAAAATATGTGGTATCAGGCCCAAAAGTCTTCTGGAAAAGCTCAATGTTTAGCTTTTAAAAATCAGACAATGATAGAGATAAGTAGATCTTCAATCCAGAATCACTGAAAAACAGTACTTCCAAATTTTAGCTCCCTCCACCTCCTCAAAATGATGGTCCTGCTAATAAACAGCTAAAAGAAATACGTTGAGAAAACTAATCTAAAATGTTTCTTTTTTGGGGAGGGGGGGACGGGACTGTATAATATTGCTGCCATTCTGATAGAATACATAAGTAGAATGGGTGTATGATCCCTTGCACTAGACAGCTTGTGTTAAAAATAAAAAGAGTTTCAACTTTAGAATATTTGGGAAGAGTGTTCCCTACTAGTAATGAAAATTTGTATGTATGATAATGTGACATATTAATTTTCTGTGATTTCTGTGTAATTTTCTGATAAGACCACTTTACTTGCAGAAAATCATTAAAATGTTTGTGAATTCAGAATGAATTAACTGGATACTATTCTTTTTAGTAGGTTCTCTTTTGCTTTAGAAAAAAATATTTTTTCTAATATAATATTTTTCCTTCAGTTACTGGAAAATTCAATATTTATAATTATAATTATATTTGTAGACCTGTCAATGTCTTAATTATGGTTCTCTTTTTACAAATACAGTCAATCTGCAAGTAAAAGACAAAAGCCATTCTTTTGAAGACAATAAAGTTTACATTTTGGACAGAGAAGACCACTGGTTTGAAAGAAGGGTCAAAGCGGCCATCTATGTCAAAATTGAACACCCCTCTCTCAACAGAATGGGAGGGATACAAAATCATCTATCACCAATCTACAACATAGTCCTTTCAACAGTTCCAAGAAGGCTCTGCACCCATTTGCACCACTCAGTGACCCTGATGACACAGATAAACCTCCAGGTGGCCTTAAACATAGTAAAAGAATGCAAATGACCAGGTGTCTGCAAGAAATATAAATCCTTCCATTCCCCACCATTCAGACAAGAGTTGAAGAAGCTTCTTGGATGAGAAGAGCGTCTTCAAAGAAAAACATTCAAGTCATGTTCCTCTTTGGCGGGGGGGGGGGAGCACATTTGGGACAACCTTGACCTGGATTACTGAGAATCTCCATAGATATTTTTATAGTCAATTCCAATACCTTATAGTAAATATATATTCTAAATTTCTTGGGACTATTAATCCAGTTATAACTTTGTTAGATCAATACTCATTTAATTTTCTGCTGCTTATTTTCAAATTCTGAACTTCCTAATTATCTTTTCTTTTGATAAGAATTGAAAATAAACTCACCTGGTGCCTTTTCAAATTTGTCATTCCAAATGTTTTAATAGCTTTAAGATTTGAAAGGTTAATAGACAATTTCCAAAAATAATTAGAAAGTGAGGCTTACAAACCTAGTGTATTTTGAGAGGTTCCGCCATGTCTGAGCTGATCCCATTACCTCCTAACAAATCAAACTAGCAGAAAATCACTGATTCTGCAGATGTGAGAAGTAGCCATCCAAAGTACATGTGGACAATCTCCTGTCTTCTCCTTGCCTGGAGAGACTGGTCTACTACTACTTGCCATTCGAACTTTGCTTGCCTTTCTAAGAGACTGGTCTATTCACCAGTCTCTTAGAAAGTAATAGTAATAATAGTCATTCACTATTAAGTAATAATAGTCATTCAAGTAATAATAGTCATTCACTATTTTTCATCTTTGCTGCAGTTGTAAGGTCCATTTTTTGTGGAGACATATTCAGTTTACCATACCTCTCCAGATTCTGCTGTATTTGTCATGCTTTTAATTTCTCTGGCTTAATATTTCTTACTTCTTTTCTATCTTTTATATAATACTGCTTATTGCACGTGTGAATATTGTTATTGTTATATGTATGTATATATGTCTGTAAACCACATATGCTTAGTGGTTAAAGTACTAGGTTAGAAACCTGGAGGTTGTGAATTCTAGTAATGCCTTAGGCAGAAGCCAGCTGGGTGACTTTAGACCAGTCGTTTGCTTCGAATTTCTTCTTCGAAAAAGGCAAAGACAAACCACTTTAAAAAATGTTGCCCGGAAAACTGCAGAAACTGGTTCAGACAGCTGCTAGGAGACAAGACTTACTAAAATGTGTCTGCACGTACACACACACAATGTGCATACTGGGCACATTGAAAGAAATTATACAGATAATTTTCTTTTCTAAGGAACAGAAAAATATAAGGAAAATTAAAGGAATGAAAGCCATTCTGAGAAATCAGAGATGAAGCTCTTTTAAAGAACAGCTTGTTAAAATGTAGGAAAAATTATCAGAATAAATTGTCAGGAAAAGGCAAGAGAAAAATATAAAGAATAAGAAGGATGACTATTATTCTAAAAAATAGTAGAAATGGCATATTGATCTGGCTATAACTATAGTTTAAAATGAAATTAATCAGAAAGAGAGCAATAGAAGATGAGTTGTAATGTGAAACATACATAGCTAGTATGATTAAGTTTCTGTACCTCTCAAGATGTAATTCTGGTAGTTCTGGTCTGCCTCAGCTCCCACTTTTATTAAACAAGCCAGGCCTTCTGCTATAACAAATTCATGAACCAAATCCTTGTCATCCTGTAAGGGAGAGGACAAGGGAAAAAAGACAAATGATACATTATGTAGCATACTGAAAATAAAGTAGCAGTGATTTTCACTATTCAGTCGTGTCAGACTTTTGACTATTTTATAGGCAAGTGCTCTTTACACTACCCTATCAAGCACAGCTTCTTTCAGTTGTTTGTATCAGCTTTGATTGTATCAAGCTAGCATGTTCTTTGTTTTCTCCTTTTTCTTGTTTCACTAAGCACATACAGTTTCATTTCATCACATACAGTGATGAAAAAGCAATTTTATAACCAATCCTTGCATTTATAACTTTTTCAGGTCTGTAAAGCAAAAAAAAAAAAGCGGAAGTAGGATCATAAGCACAGTTGTGGTTCATTTAAGAACTGCTTCATTTAACAACTAAGTTGTTGGTCCCAATTATGGTTATTAAATGAGGACTAATTTTGGATAAAAAAATAGTGTTCTATGTCGATATATCCACTCTTCAATAAATCATTCACCCACAAACTAGGATAAAAAAGATTTTTGGTGTCCAAGAATGTTTTCGAAGATGTATCATAATCTGAATGTTATCCATTTTATCCTTTTCATTCTCTCTTTCCCTAACTACAAATGCTTTAGATCAGCAGTCCCCAACCTTTTTTGCCACCAGGGACTGGTTTCGTGGAAGACAATTTTCCACAGACCAGCGGAGAAAGGAGTAGGGATTACAATCCTATAGGAATCTAAGGGAGGGGGTGTCAAATTCAAATCTCGCAGGCAGGATCCTCAAAGGACCGGACCATGATACCTCTGGTTGCCAAAACAGGGCGTGGGGGGGCCCTGTGCAGCCCCCGCACACCCAATTTTCGGACTGCACAGCCTCCTGCAATACTTTGACAGCCAGGTGCTGTGCAGGAAGCATCTATCCCATCTTCCCCCCTCCCCAGCCAGCTCACGGAGGAGAACTATAATGCTGATCTGGCCCTCAAAGAAATCCAATTTGACACCCCAGACCTAAGGCCTGATGATGTGACGTGGAGTTGACCCTTCTCCCCATGTGCGTAGCTTTTTATTCACTCTGCTCTCTCCATATGATTTTTCTTCCTAGAATTTCATAGAAACTAAACTATCATATCTCTGTATTATTTAGACTGATGATCTAGTCTAAATCTTCCTACCCATTATGACAACTATACATATATTAAAAATAATTTAAATAAATTCTGTAGTTTTAGGGACTAGCAAAGAATAATTGCAAATCTCCTATATTAGCAACTTATAGTTGGGTCCACAAGCTGTTAAAAGAACCAAATTTTGAGAGTTGTCTTAAATACGCTGAGATCATGGTTAATCTTACATAAGGAGGAAATATGTTCCAGAAAGAGGGTGCCACAGCAGAAAAAGATTGCTTCCTGGAAATTTTCAGACAGAATGCTTTAGCAGATAAGATCCATTTCATGCCTTCCCTGCTATATATCTAATGAGACAATACATGTTGTCAAGAAGAAGCAGGAATTTCATAGCAGTTAGTATAATCTGTTCTTTCAAAGTGCTTATACCTTTTGCATGTGTGTAGCACTTCTCCCAAAAGACCACTAGATTTAGGCCTTTTTATTCCTTCCCCAAGTGACTAACCCACTAGCCCTGGAACACCAACACAGCGAACACATTAGTTTGCAGCAATCCAACTAGCACACAAGTAAATAATTCAGCAGGATTCATTTATAGAAGAAACTTCTGTATATACAATAATATAAAACATGATGCAGGTATACAATACCCATGCAGCTCTTGCAATGTGGTAGCAAGTACAAGGACAAGAAGCAGAGCCAGAACCACCAGAACTGAAGCACAGAAACACAGAAGCTCTATATTTATATAGACCAGTTACCCTAAGCTGATCTCTAAGCCATCTGGCATGGCTCACAACAGGTGCTGTTTCTTAAGTCACCAAACAGTTCCCATTGGCTGACTTGTTGTTATGGCTATCCCAGCTCATAATTTCTTATATACTGACACTTCTCCCTTTATGACTGGAATAGACATAAAACCGAATAACTTAATATTCTTCCCATGTGTACTCCACCCAATGGCTTGGTCATTATATCTGCCAGGTTGTCTTCTGAAGAACAATGAAGCAAGCTAATTAACAGATAACAGATAATCAGAGTTGGAAGGGACCTTGTAGGTCATCTAATCCAACCCCTGCCCAAGCAAGAAACTCTATACCATTTCTGACAGATGGGAGTCCAATCTCTTCTTGAAAGTCTCAAGTGATGGCATTCCCACAACTTCTGAGGGCAAGCTGTTCCATTGGTTGATTGTTCTCACTGTCAGAAAGTTTCTTTTTATTTCCAGATTAAATATCTCCTTGTTCAGTTTCCATCCATTATTAATTGTCTGGCCTTTGGGTGCTTTAGAAAATAGCTTGATCCCTTCTTCTCTTTGGCAGCCCCACAAATATTGGAAGACTTCTATCATGTCTCACCTGGTCCTTCTCTTCACTAGACTAGCCATGCCCAATTCCGGTAATGTTCTTCATATGTTTTAGTTTCCTAATCATCCCGGTTGCTCTTCTCTGTACTTTTTCTAAAGTCTCAACATCTTTTTAATAATGTGGTGAACAAAACTGGATGCAGTACTCGAGGTGTGGTCTTACTAAGGCTTTATAGAGTGGTATTAGTACTTCCCTTGATCTTGACTGTATTCTTCTGTTAATACAATTTAGGATTGCATTAGCTTTTTTGGCTGCTGCTGCACACTGCGGGCTCATATTTAGCTGGTTGTCCACTAAGACTCCAAGATCCCTCTCACAGTTACTGCTATTGAGCCTGGTTTTCACTCACTCTATATGTATACTTTTGGTTTTTCTTGCCCAAGTGTAGGACTTTACTTTTCTCTACATTGAATTTCATTTTATTAGATATGGCCCAGTGTTCTAGTCTGTCAAGATCCATCTGTATCTTGAGCCTATCTTCTTGGGTGTTAACTATTCCTGCCAGCTTAGTGTCATCTGCAAATTTGGTAAGTTCCCCTTCTATTCCCTCATCTATGTCGTTAATGAAGATATTGAAGAGTGCTGGGCCTAAGACGGACCCTTGTGGCACCCCACTGCTTACTTCCCTCCATGTAGACTTAGACCCATTAAGGACTACTCATTGAGTATGGTTTGTCAGCCAGTGGAGAATCCATCTGGTGGTGGTGCTATCTACCCCACTTTTTTCTGGCTTACCATAAAGTAGGCTGTGGTCTACTTTGTCAAATGCCTTGCTGAAAACTAAGTATATTAAGTCCACAGTCACTATGTTGAAGAATGAAATAAGAATATTTTGGCATCATTTGTTTTTAATAAATCCGTGCTGACTGCTAGTTATTACTTTACTTGTTTCTAGAATTTGGCAGATCTGTTTTTTTATTATCTTTTCCATATCTTTCCGGGTATTGATGGTAGGGTGATTGGTCTGTGTTTCCTGGGTCTGTTCCCCCCCCCCCCTTTTAAAGCCCTTTTCCAGCCCCCTGGTGCTCCAGGATTTTTGAAAGATATGGTACAGTGGTTCTGAGATGACCTTTGCCAGCTCCTTTAAAAGCTCTGGGGTATAATCCATCAGACCCAGTGATTTGTGTTCATTGAGATCAGACAGGTGTTCTCTTACTATTTTTTTTTGCTTATTTTAATGCTTATTTCTGGTCTATTACAGTTATTTTTTGGTGCGTTGAGCTATAGTTTGTCTTTGCGTGAAGACTGATGCAAAGAATGAGTTAAGCAGCTCTGCTTTCTCTCTGTTGCCTGTTACTTCCTTGCTGTCTTTACATTTACATTTGAAAGCTTCTCTGACATTACAATACTTAATGTCCACATGCTTGCTTCTATTTTTCACTGTCACCTGTTGCCATTTTAGTGCAAGTAGCATTAGCCTTGAACACTGTTACATTTACATTTAAGCTTAAATCCTGTAACAGCTGTACGTACCAAGTTACCTCTGAACAAAGTTCAGATAGAGCTATAAGTTCTGTCTCCGCAGTAGAAATGGCTACAGTTGTTTGTTTTCTGGACTTCCAACCAATTAAAGCCCTTCCAAACAATACCACAATTGGACTTTCTGGTTTTTACCTCATTGGCATAATCACTGTCAACATAACATTTCAATTCTTCAGAGACCTGTATCTGAAGACCCAAGTTCAGAGTTTTCTTCAAATACCCGAGAATCCCTTTTATACCCATCCTATGCAATTGTGTTGATGCAGCAGTAAAGCGACTTAGGATGCTTACTTCACAAGCTAGATCTGGTCTGAACTACTGTGACAGATATAACAGGTTCCCTATTGCTGACTGATATATCATTTGATCACAGGTTTCACTTTTGCCTTTATCCAAACTGTTATGAAAATCTGTGCTCATAGTTGTTGGAGCAGAATTACAATCCTTCATGTTACATCTCTCCAACAGCTGTTCAATTTTCCTTCCTTGGCTGATAACGTAACTACCTTTCTCCGTTTTTTTTTACTCCACACCAAGATAATTTTGTATTTCATCCAAATCCTTTAATTCATTTTTTTCTCTAATTGATTAGCAAATTCTTTTTTCTGTGACAAATCCTTTGCAATGAAATAAATGCTAACAATTGACAATCCCCACCTTGTAACTTTCCAGTAGAGATGCAACCATCAGCCTTGGAACTCTTGAACCCATCACTTTTCAATGCAGTATCTAAACAGACATTCCAATTCCTGGCTGACTGCTTCAGCCCATAAATGGCTTTGTTCAATTTATACAGTTAGGCTTTTTACTTTCATAGCCTGGTCCTTGAACCATGTAAATTTCTTCCTCTAATTCTGCATTGAGGAAATGCTGTGGTTATATCAAAATGCCAAATTTTATGGTCACATGCCGCTGCCAGTGCTAGTGCCAACCTTATATGCTTCCACTCTTCACCCTCGGTGAGAATACCTCATCACAGTGTACATTTTTCCTCTGTGAAAAACCTTTGCCACTAATCTTGCCTTGAATTGTACCTCATTGTTGGGTAGTACTTTCTTTTTGTATACCCATTTATGATCCTATGGCTTGGCAACCTTGTGGTAACCTCATAGATGTGAACATTTTATGTTCACCAATGGATTTCATTTCTTTGTCCATAGCTTCTTTCCACTTTACCTGTTCAATTTTGGGCAATGCCAATACTTCCTTATAGCTCCTTGGGTCATACCACATATTAGAATAGAATAGAATAGAATAGAATTCTTTATTGGCCAAGTGTGATTGAACACACAAGGAATTTGTCCTGTTGCAAATTACACACCTTTACTTCACTAGCAGAATACCTGTCAGGTGGAATCCCCTTGTTCCATCGCTCTGACCTACGTGGTATTGACTGCTCTTGTGTTTCAACCCTCTCTGGCTAATGACTCTATCTGAGTCATTATTTTCTCCTGACTTCTTTTCTTGTTCTTTTTCAATTTCTTCTCCACTGTCACTAAGTGAGTTACTATCACTAAAGGGTAACCATCACTAACTGGATCATTCCAAAAATTTACATCAATTATGTTCCCAATTTTGCTCTGCAAAGCTAACAGATCTTGAAGTCACCATTCTTTTGCTCTCATCACTAAAGCAATAGCTCTCTGAGCCAGGTTCATAGCCTGTAAATCTGACTTTTTTTTGGATGACATGTTCTCCTGATTGCTTTTGGAATATGCACCCATGCATTGCTTCCAAACACCCTTAAATGTGCCAGAGATGGCTTTTTTCCATATAACACTGCATATGGAGTATCATTAATTGATGAACTCCACAGCCTATTGATTAAATAATTAGCAGTCAACATGGCTTCACCCCAGTATGACCTGCACAGACCAGAATCCTCCAGCAATGAGTCCTTCATTGTTTGTAAGACACTATTCCACCTCTCAGCTATACCATTTTCAGCTGCTGTATTCGGATTTGTGCATCTGTGTTTTATTCCTAACTGTCCCAACCACTGTTGAAAACTTGCTGACATGAATTCTGAACTTCTGTTAGTTTGCAGCTGACATACCTGTTGTTGATATCTCCTTTCTATGAAGCTTACCCATTGCTTAAATTTCTGTAGCACCTCTATTTTACTCTTTAGTAAATAGCAGAAATGAAATCTGCTGTAGTCATCTACAATGACCAGCACATACTTTGCTCCTCCCAAACTGGCTTGCATTGGCCCCCTAAATCTGCATGCACCAGCTCTAGAGCTTTTGTTGCCTGCCTTGTGCTACTCTTGCTTATAGGAAATACCTTGGACTTTGATGATTTACATACTGCAAAATCCAAGTATGGCTTACACTCTTTTAAGTTTAACCCTTCTCCAAACTGTTGTATCTTTTGCAAAACTCTGAAGCTGGAATGGCCAAGCTTTCTGTGCAAGAGATGAATGCATGAATCATATTGTGCCACATTTCCAAATGTTTGGACACATTGAACCTTTTGTCCCTGCAACACATAAAGATTATCCGGTTTTATGCCCTGTGCACATACACTTCCATTCCTTTTTATGAGACACTTCCCATTTATAAATGTGGTCTCAAACCCTTTTTGGTTTAGACCAGAGACACTCAGTAAATTATGGGAATCAGCACACTGCCTTTTGCTGTGACTTTGACCTTCTGGCCATTTGCCAAGGCTACTGCATCTCCTTCAGCTGATCCATTCAGAAAAACAATTTTGAATTTTGATTAGCCCAACTGTCTATTAACCATTTGTCTCTTCTATTACAATAGCTAACTTTTGCAACAGCAGCTTGTCCATCTGTTGCTTTTCTTCCTTGCAAACAGTCTTTCTTCAAATGATTCTCATCACCACAGATGAAACACCGCCATACTTTTTCTTTCTTTGTAGAAAATATTTATTGAGATCTCTGATCTCTGCCAAAATACTGTCTGTTGCTTTTCTCTCTTTGCTCCTTGGGCTCTCACCTCAGGAATTTCTCCTAGTGGCTTCTTCTAAAATGGCATTTGCTTTCTTCAGAAATCAAACAGGCTTTAAGGGCTTCCTGCCTTTCCTTTACGTAAGTCCTGTTCTGGTTTGCACTCAAAAACAGCTGAAACAATGTTCCATGTTTCATCAAGACTATTTAACACCAACAGTATCTTCTGAGATTCAGGAATCTGCATTCCATGCTGTTCCAACTCAATAAAGTCTGCATGTGCAACAAATGCTTCTCCACAGTCTTTTGTGTAGCAACCGGGTTCTGTATAATTGTCTCAATAATTGCACAATATTGCATGCTGATGCACTCAAATGCACACTTCTTAATTTCAGCCAAACCTCATTTGCAGCCTTTAAATCAGCTACATTCAAGGATTGTTCATCTTCTAAACTTAAGATGATGTGCCTTATCATGCTGCCTTTGATCTGCTGCTGCTAATGGTACCTGGGATGGATTAATAACAATATCCCAGAGCTCCTCAGTCTGCAGGAAGCATTCTATTTTTGCAGCCCAAATAATATAATTCTTCTGTCTCAATCAAGGCAGAGAGCTCTCTTAACGCAGGCTGTCCTTTAACAGTTCAGTCTTACTGTGTGCTTGGTGTGCTCTGGGCCCATAACCTGTTAGAGTTTGTAGAAATCCAACCAGCACACAAGTAAATAATTCAGCAGGATTCTTTTATAGAAAAAACTTCTTTATATACCATAATGTAAAACATAATGCATGTACGCAATACCCATGCAGCTCTTGCAATGTAGTAGCAAGTACAAGAAGCAGAAGCCAAAACCACCAGAACTGAAGCACAGAAACACAGAAGCTTTATATTTATACAGACCAGTTACCCTAAGCCATGCTCAGTCCCCAAGCTGTCTGGCATGACTTACAACAAGTGTTGTTTCTTTATCACCAAACAGTTCCCATTGGTTGACTTGTTGCTACAGCTAAAAGTGTCCCAAAGATGTCCTTTAATGGCATGTGGCCCCTCATGAGGGTACAAGATGTCAGTTATGGAATCTGGGGCAGCAATCACAGCAGCATGTGGCACAGAAGTTACTAGCAAGTCATTGAATGGAAAGAAGATTAGGAACTAATTTTCTTTCTGATGACTTCTAACCTCTCAAAAAACCTAGACTTACTCCTCTGTAAAGGAATATAGGTTCAAAACAAAGAAGAGGACTTACACAGTTTTTAGTGAATGTAAAAGACAACTTGGTTTCTCTCTAACAATTTGGCAGCTTATCTTAGTTGGACACTATAGTAAAGCCAATCAGGAACAGAATGGATCAACTCATCATAGCCAACTCATAGCCAACTTGCTATGAGACAATCATCACAAGACAAATCAACAAATATAAAAGTTACATTAATTTCAATGGAATCATCATTAGTAATAATAATAATAATAATAAAGAAAATCAATCCAGAAATAGAGTTACAATAATTTCATTGAAAATGTGGTCACCAATAATAAAAATAACTTAATTAAATTATTAATACAGCGCTGAATTGTCCCGCAGTGAGTTTTCCAGTGGCGAGTTAGCCTTGGTGAGTTGGCAATAGCAAGTTGTCTTAGACCAGGGGTTGGCAACTCATGTTTCCAGAGCCGCATGTGCTCTTTTATCCCTCTGTTGCGGCTCCCTCCTTTTATCCGTCTGCTGAGGAGAGAAGCAGCCGGGGCTGATTGTCTGGCACCTCATCTCTTGCTGAGTCTGGCAGGCGACAAAAAGGGGAATGGGCCCACAGTGCCCAGCCGCAGCTTTAAATCTCGCATGAGGGACTTTCGCCACCCAGAGGATGCTTTCCAATCAATACCGCTACTGGCACCACTCCGCTGGAGGAGTAAAGAAGCTCAGGGCAGCAGGAAAAATGAGTTGGCCCTGCCAAACCTCACATGCCCATCCTGGGGGTGAGGCTCAGAAAAAGCCAGTGTGCCCTTGACATGAATAGGACATATTTGTAGCGAAAGAAATAGATTTGAATGGGATAAAGACAATAGTAAGTGTAATTTATGTACCAAATGAAGAAAAACTGAAATTTCTTGAGTAACTTATGGAACAATTAACCTCTTATGAAAACTGGTATCTGTTTGGTTAGTGGAATGGAGTAACTTTGCCGACTTTTGATGGAGCATTAAGTAAAAGAATAATCCTCACAAGATAAACTATCACAAATCTTTGAGTTAATGGACAACTTAACTTGACTATTGGAGGAACAAAAATGGATTGGCAATAGAGTATATATAAAACTTTGCTTCAAAGTTTTTCATATCATTAAATAGTTCTTCTGACATTTAGAAGAAGGAACTCCCGGTTTATATACAGACTGAAATGACACTATTCTACAGAAGGAGATTTTTTAAAACTGCAAAGAGAAATTTAATGAATATTTTAAAAATAATTTGGGTAAAGATACAGTTAATGACTGTTTGGCAAGTGAGCAAAGTCATTATGAGAGATTATTTAATCAAATACAATTGTTTAGAAAAGAAAAAAACTCTCAAGAAAAGATACGAAAGGTATTGAATGAATTTAAAATGAAAAAAATCTGACTTACAGAAGACCAACAAACTCTAAAACTATACATCAAGTTAAATTATTATGCCAACAATTATTGTGTAGCCTTTTCCATTAGCAGGGTTCCCTGGTGGCTGATTGGTTAGGGCCTTGCCCGTGGATTTGAGACGGGAAGGGCCCCTGAAGGAGATTTCTGGGAAATAAAATTCCCAGCAGGGGGAGTTAAAATTGGAGTGCTGGAAGAAGGAAGATAGTTTCAAGCAGTTGAGGATAAAAGGACTGAAAGGGAGGAACAAGAACGAAGCTATTGTGAGGAACTGAGGCTGCACTCCTTCAGAAAGAGAGAGATTGCCATCCTAAGGAAGAAAACATGGCTATATCTCAGCCTAAATACTGTATACTGGCTGCCAAGAGAGGGAGAATACTTAGGCCTCTCAACTGGCTTGCAGAGGACACGTTTGTGTGACAACAGCTTGTACAACATTGCTCACCATAAGGTTTAATATTTTAAATTATTGTTTTGTTTGAGTTTGTCTAAATGGCCACAATTAAAGCCTGCAACTCCCTGTATTGGTGGTGGACCAGGTTGGGCTGGTCCCCTGGGAAAGGGATAGAAGAGTCTGATTGCCAGCAGTCTTTTCAGAAGCTCTACACTATGTTGACCATTCTGAAAATGTAAATAAAATTGAATTATGTAAAACAAAGACATTTTGAATTTGCAAATAAACCAGAAGATTATTGACATATAGATTGAAAAAAGAAAAAGAAAATTTAATGATTTGTAAACTCCAGGAGAGCAAGACAATGTTGACAGATCTCTGTCTCTGGATTCTACATAGGATGAACAGGTCAGACATTTCACAAAACGATTCATGGATACAAATAAGAACAAAGAAATAGCAGAGCATTTAAATCTAGAACATTTTGTTACAGAATTCAAAAGTAGAAGTTCTGCACCACAGAAACTTTGCAAGCACAATTAAGCAGAAACAGCTAAACTGATATATATCAACAGTTTTAACATATTTCAGAAAAACTGACCAAACACAATCTTTCTTTCTTTTCTTTCTTTCTTTCTTTTCTTCATGCACTGCAATTAATTGATGATGCTTGTAACTCCCCTGCCAGCTTCATCTGTACTGGTATCCTAACTTACTTTTCCTTTGCCCATCCTGTTGTTATATGTATTTTTATCCCAGAACAGGGAATTAATGTCCTGAATTTGGAGATACAAAGGGTCAAGCAAGGAGGAGCAAGAATAGTTTTTTGAAGAACAATTTGTTTTTGAATAATTTTATCTATTTTAATTATCCCCTAATTAGTTTGGGTGAATGCTGTGGATACATATATTTTTCTTGATTTTGCTAATATGTTTCCAGAGCTATTTCATTACATCCTTGTAGATAACATAGGTAAATGTAGGAGAGATTTTAGAGTATTCTGGTGGATTTAGAACTGGATGAATAACTGCATAACTCTTAAATGATTTTGCACTGATTGCTAAATAGACTCCAGAAGTGTGAGTCTTGAGTCAACAGCATGCCTACAGTTGGTCTACATATTAGTCTCCTTCTATTTTTAATGTTGTTGGAATGAGCAATAGTGATAATTTTGACAAACAGGAGGATGAGCCACAACGAAGACAATGGTCAGAGAAAATAAATCTGAGGCCAAAGCAGAACTGTAATTTGAGACATACCTGATTTAACCCTCCCTAGTTCTCTTGAACATAAAAGGAGAAGGGGCGTTGGTCCTATCTGAATGCTTTTTCTCGGGGAGCCGAAGGAAGAATCCAGGATGGGTCTCTAGTCTCCTAGCTCTGCAGACCGAGCTGAAAAACTGAGGACACACTCCCTGGTAATGGTCCCCAGTTCTGAATGACGTTGAAGTGATGAATTCAGCTGTTCCTTGTCCTCAAACAGATGATTCAGTTGATACTGCGAAAAAAAGGGACATTTCCTCCCTATTCCCACCAGACAGAATACAGGGTAGGACTGGATTCTCCCTTCAATTCCCCGAGAAGAAGCATTCAGGTAGGACCAATGCCCCTTCTCCGCTGAGCCGAAGAGAGAATCCAGGATGGCTGATGGCTGTCCTACGGGTGGGATTTGGATTGGTCGGAGGTCCCTACCTCTACATGCACACGCTGCAGGACTTGTCTTCCAAAGGATGCCTCCGCTAAGGCAAAGGAGTAAATTTTGTAATGTCTTATGAATGGGGTCACCGATGACCAGATCGCAGCTCTACAAATGTCCAGAGTCAATGCCTGCATTGCCCAGGCTGTGGTGGTTGCTGCACTTCTGGTTGAGTGTGCTGTAATCCTCCTGGGTATAGGAAGGCTCTGTAACTAACTCATAGGCCTTTGCAATGCAGGCTCTGAGCCAGCGACCTACTGTGGAAGGTGTCACCCTGCGACCCAAAGTTGACCGCTGAAAGGAAACAAACAGGGCTTCCGTCCTCCTAAGAGAAGAAGTTCTTTTAATGTAAATACAGAGGGCCCTCCTAACGTTCAAGGTGTGCCATTTTTTCTCTAGTGCATCGGTAGGTTCAGGAGAGAAATTAGGCAAAATCAACTCCTGTGAACGATGGAATAAGAAATTCACCTTGGGCAGGAAAGTAGGGTCCAACCGCAGAACCACCCTGTTTGCATGGAATACGCACAGATCCTTCCTGATGGATAAGGCCGCCAACTCTGAAATACACCTGGCCGAGGTAATAGCCACCAAGAATGACACCTTGCACGTGAGAAGGCGAAGGCAGACTTTACGTAGGGTTCAAATGGGGGAAAAGTCAGTGCCTGCAGGACCTTAGGCAAATCCCAGGTTGGGTAGCGGTGGACCACCGGTGGCCTCAAATTCGTGGCTCCCTTAAGGAAGTCTTTCACCCTAGGGTGTTGGGCCAGAGTAGTAGAGCCCTTGACTGAAATCACCGAGGCCAAGACAGCCACCTGTCTCTTCAAGATATTGGGGGTGAGGCCTTTATCCAACCCGTCCTGCAGGAACTCTAATGCCTTTGCAACAGAAACCCCAGTGGGGCCCAATTGGTGACAAGCACACCAACTGCAGAAAATCTTCCACGTTGCATTATAGATCCTGGTCGTGGAAGGTCTTCTGGCCACCTGGATGGTCTGAAAGACCTTTCAGGATCCCCCGCTCAAGCGCCAGATGGTCAACCGAAACCAGGCTGTATCTGGGTGCTCGATCGGGCCCTGGCTGAGGGAGATCTTGTGCAGGGGAATTGTCCAGGATCTGGTGACTGACAGACCCACCAGTTCACCGAACCAAGGACGCCTGGGCCAGTAAGGGGCTACCAACAGAACTTCCGCCCTTTCTGGCAGTACTTTCCTGATTGTCCCTGGAATCAGGGGAAGGGGAGGAAGGCATACAATAGTCCCAGAGGCCACCTGCACTGGAGACCGTTGACCCCTTCTGCTCCTCGGGCAGGGAATCGAGCAAAGAACCTCGGGAGGTACGTGTTCTCTGGTGATGCAAAGAGATCCAGAATCAGGCGGCCAAAGCATTCCATCATCTCCTGGAATAGACTGGGATGCAGTCGCCATTCTGACTGGTCGACTGTGACCCTACTCAACCAGTCTGCCTGCATGTTATATACTCCCGAGATATGTTCTGTTCATAGGGACAACAGTTTTCTCTCCGCCCACCTGCACAATTGAGTTGCCTCCTGCATTAGAGATCTGGAGCGTGTGCTCCCCTGCCGGTTTATGTGGGCCTTGGTAGCCACACTATCCATGAGGAGAAGCACATGTCTCCCCACCGCCTTAGATCCTTGAGCACTAAGTGGGCAGCCCTGAGCTCTAGCCAATTTATGTTGTGGGCGAGCTCCTCTCGTGATCACCTCCCCTGGGTGACCTGGGCTCCCAAGAGGGCCCCCCAACCATAGAGACTGGCGTCGGTGGTGATGGTAATCCTCTGGGGTTCCCTGTACAAGCATCCCTGATCCCTGGCTCGGGACTGCCACCAATGGAGGGAACGAAGAACTGGCAAGGGGACGCGAACCCTCCTTGGGGAGTCGCCCCTGCTCACCCTCTGGTAAGGGAGCAGGAACCACTGAAGGGTTGAGGCGTGAAAGCGGGACCATGGGACAATCCCGATGCACAATATCATTTTGCTGAGAAGTTGAGACAGCAAGATGATAGGTGCCTTTCTGGAAGACAGGATCAGTGATGTGACTTCCCTGATACTGTCTTGACGCTCCTGTGAAAGAAAAATCTGTCAGGCCAAGGTATCTATAATAGCCCCCAAATGCAAGAGCCAAGTCTATGGTACTAGGTGGCATTTGTCCAGGTTTATCGAGAACCCATGCTCTCGAAGAATCCTGATTGTCTACATCAGATCCTCCTCCTCCTGGGGTCTGGAAGAGGATGCTATCAGGATGTTGTCTAAATAGCATTGGTTCCTTATGGGTAAGGCTCTGAGGTGTGCTGCTACCGCTGCCAAGAGCTTGGTAAAACTCCAAGGGGCTGATGACAGGCTGAATGGGAGAGCCCTGTATTGAAAATGGCGGCCGCCATAGCAAAACCTCAGGAACTGACAGTGGTTGGGGTGTATGGGCACATGGAGGTAGGCCTCTGTCAAGTCTACCAAGGCCAAAAAATCTCCCTCCCGCAGTCCCTCTAGAATGGAGTGGAGGGAGTGCATCTTGAACCTTCGGTAGATTAGATGTCTGTTGAGCCCTTTCAGGTTGAGGATTGCTCGCCACCCTGCTGAGGCCTTTGGAATCACAAACAACATTGAATAGAAACTCTCTCTCCTGATCCACTGGAATTGGCTGGATGGCCCAAATGTCCAGCAGATGGTGGATCGCTGATTCCATGAGATCCCTCTTTGAGGGGTCCCTGGAGACGGGGTAGCACACAAAGGCTCTGAGAAACTCTAGAAAGAGATCCGACCGTAAGGTTGACAGGATCAAAAACGTCCATCGTGGTCTGTTCCCATCTCTGACAGAACAGTCCCAGACGGCCCCCTATGGGGGATGAGGCTCAGGCGTCACTTGTTGCGCCTGAAGGGTCTGTTGGAACCCCTAAAGGGCCTTCTGCCCTCTTGCCTCTGGCGGCAAAGGCCTGTCTATGGGCCTGAGAGGAGGATCTCTGGAAAAAGGGCCTACTTTGATGGGGAAAGCCTGCTACAGCTTCCCTCTGTTTAAAGGAGGGCTTCCTATAGTAGGGATGAGACCTGTAATCAAAGCGCCTCCCCTGGGAGGGCAGGATCATTCGTTTGTCCCTGGTTTCCGTCAAAAAGGGATCCAGGACTTCCCAAAAAACCTCTCTCCCCTAGAGGGAACCGACACCAGCTTCCATTTGGTTCTGACATTCATCTGCCAATTTCTTAGCCAGAGAAGCCTGTGTGCTGTTATGGAAGAGGCCATGGCTCTGGAAGAAAATTTGGCTGACGTGAGGGTGGTATCAGCAGTCAATTGAGCCGCAGCTATAATCTTATTCAGATCCTCAGGTGGGATTCTGTCCTGTACCTGCCTCAGCTACCACAAAGAGGCCCGAGTAAAAAAAGATGCGGTTGTCGATGCTCTGATGGCCCAGGCGTCGGTTTGATGAGCTCTCCGGAGCGCCATCTCCTCCTTCTGTCTTTAAAACATCCTCCGTATCAGGTGGGATGACAGATGAAGAAGCTAGGGCTACCACTGGGCCATCTACCTTTGGCACTTCCATAATGCCCAAAAGGTCTTTGTCCACATTAAATAAGGTAGACTCAGATCCACTGTGGTGAGTGTACATCCCAGGGGACTCCCACTGCTTTTTGATCAGGTTCAGAAACATCTGGGCACAGGTACAGTGTCCACCACAGATGCTTTCTCAATGAACAGGAAATTCTCCTGATCCTCTCCCTCAGTGGGAAGGTCCTGAGTGAACGTGTCCTTTTTGAGATGAGCTGTGCTCTTGGCCTTAACCAGCAAAGTCTTGAAAAGAGCCGCCTGGAAAAGGCCCTTAAAGGAGCGGGGACCTGCTACCTCTGGCTCCTCATCCGAAAAATCCCTTTCTGGAAGGAGGTCCCTCTCAGAGCCATAAATGTGGCTGCTTTCTGAAGGGGAGGCCAAGCGCTCTCTGAAGTGAACTGGCTGTTCTGCAGAAGCCTGCCCCTGCAGGACTCCTCTGTTAGTTTCCAAATAAGACAGTTGGCGCAGCTGGTTGACCTCTGCCTGCAATTCCTATCTTATTGTCTGGGAGATCCAGGCTCTCATGAAGAATGGCATTTCTTGCATCTGGGTCCCCTCCGGTTGTAAGCCAGCTGCTGTAGGTGTAAAGGTGGCTGCAGGCACAGGTCTGGCTCCGCTGGAGACTTGGTCTGCAGGTGCCGCCATCAGGATCCCCTGAGGTGGCTCAGAAAAATTGTGAGAGGTCTCAGCCCTGAGTTGGAGGTTTCCCTGCAAATCGTGGGTACTTGAGCTCCCAGGAGACCAGGCAGTCATATACTGTCTATCTGCCAGTTGGTCTGGCTGCCTGTCATCTTGAGGAGGAAAAGTTTGAGGGGTGGCTCTGTATTCAGCCATCCTGGAATCTCTCACTGCCCTGTCAAACTGTTTGTCGATGGCTTTTTGTTTACGCCTGGCCTGTCTATCCTCAGCCCTAGAGGGTCTCTTAGGGGCTAGAGCCCTGGCTCTAATCGTAGCTGCTGCCTCCAAACCAGCAGATCTCGGCTTAGGAGATCCCTTTACAGCATTCTTTCTACCCTGCTGAGGAACCAACAATTCTTGATCAGCTCCCTTGGCGGCCATCTTTGAGCCCGCCAAAAATAACTGTCACTTGACAGGGATAGAGAAAGGGAAAAAGAAGTAAAAAAAAAAAGTGGTGAGCTCAGCCCAGCTCCACAATTCAAAAGCTGAGTCAAGGAAGAAAAGTTGAAAAACTGGCTGCCTCTTTGAATTGCAGCAAGCCCTGACAGGTCAGAGGCTTGCGAGCCTGGTGTTGGCTGCACTGCAATTATCAGGCAGACTCAAGCATCTTGCAGCTGCCACGGTGCTCTGGGGACTGGGTGGGGAGGTCAGGATTTAATTCCGATGGCCAGAACCCCCCTCCCCCGGGACAATCCTGGAGACAAATTGCAAGATTGTCCCCCAACAAAATAAATGGCCACTGCCGCCGAAAAGGGACAGAAGCACTTAGCGGCAGCTGCGGCTCATCCAGGCAAGGGAAAGTGGATCGGGAGAAGGTGAGTTAAATAAGACGCCGACTGCCGCCCCAGCTGGGCCACATGGGCTCTCAGGGTCACCTCCACTCAAGTTTTAGCACAAGGCAAAACAAAAACCAGTCCACCAGCAAGGAAAGTCAAAAAAATTAAAATAATAAGCAAAAAAACGCGAACCAAAAAAAAGGCACGAAAAAAATGAAAGTGCTAAACTGGCAAGCCAGCTAGTTGTCAAACCTGATCTAAGCCTCTCTGCGAAAAAAAGTTTAATCCAGGAGGTGAATATTCTTCTACAATCCTAACTATTCAGAGCCCTTAAAGGGAGGTCTGAACATGCTGAGACTGAGTGAAGAACTGGGGACCGTTACCAGGGGGTGTGTCCTCAGTTTTTAAACTCGGTCTGCAGAGCTAGGAGACTAGACTACCAATCCTGGATTCTCCCTTCGGCTCAGTGAAGAAAGTAGAGAAGTGTATTCAAATTTGAAAAAGTCTGTTACTGTAATCTTATAATAAAAAGACTTGTACATCACATCTTTGGGCTACCTTGAAAGATTGACAAATAGAACAGAATAGACCCTGGAAGTCTTCTAGTCCAACCCCCTGCCTAGGCAGGAAACCCTACACCACTTCAGACAATGAGTAGCTGTCCTTCTTGGATGAGAAGCAAAATGTTTTCAGAAAAAAAACAAGAAGGTCCAGTTGCCTCTTGAAAAAGCACCTTTGGGACAACCATGACCTGGAAGACTGAGAATCTCAACAGATATGTCCTTAAGGAAGTAATCTGCTGCAGGTATTTGCTTGTCAACTTTCTTAGGAGAAGGCTGGCTAATGTGAGAAAACAGAACCATTACAGGCTGTGGAATGATAATT